>NC_139639.1:18372445-18389945 GCF_964638095.1 Poromitra crassiceps
GGGTGGGGGTGGGGGTGGGGGTGGGGGGGGGGGGGGGTGCTGTCTCTGAGACCCTCACAAAGTACTCTCATACAGAAGAAGATATTCTATAGCTACTGTCAATGTTTCACTTGGTCTAAATTGCCGGAAACATTATTTTACAAGTTACTCAAACTTCATGATATTGTCGTTTCAAATGTTTATAATTCTGTCTTGTTGTAATAGCCAAGATTAGGTCCTGCAAATACATTCCTCTGGGATTTTCAGGTATACGTTGAATACAACTCCCTGAACACAGTATGGCTCTCTGAGTCTTCAAAGAAATCATAAATCATCACTCTCCTGCCACTATATATAAAACTACAGAGGAAAAACTTTTCAGCTGACTATTGAAAGACACAACATCATGTTTGAAAGGGAAGTATTGGGAAAGGAAATGGAATCAAACAACAACAACAACAACAGCAACAACAACAACAACAACAGCAACCTAAAATTAAGTTTAAATGACACGTAAAATGTTGAAATGAGGCCCTTTAAAAGCACCATGTGTAGTATTTGACACTTCAATATATCATTGTCAAATTAATTGTGATACCAGCTTGGTATAATTACAGTAAACAATTCCATGCTAGAGATGATTTGTAGCATCTGTCTCACACCAGTTGTTAGTGCAAGTTAAAGGTCCCATATGGCGTCAAACAGCTAAGATTCCCCTTGCCTCTTTTTTAATAAATATTTTATTTTTCAATTTTCAGAACTTAGAAAACAAAAACAGGCTCAGACTAAACTAAACAAAACATTACATATATCATCGACATTCCAACGTTACAGCGCTGTGCTACCAGCCACGTCAAGTGCTTATGTGCTTGTAAGAGATGTGCGAGGGGTCCATGAAAAGTCAGCTGTGCAAGTTACTTGTCGTTTTCAACCTCGTCCAAGTAGGCCAGAAACGGGTCCCAGATAGCTGAGAACTTCCCAAGCGAATCGGTCCTCAGGAACCGGAGTCTCTCCATACGTATGACCGAAACCACGTCCGTCAGCCACAGCTTAAAAGAAGGTGGAGAGGAGGACTTCCACTCCTTCAGAATGAGTGTCTTGGCAACAGTCATGCCCTGTGTCAGAGACTGTTGCACAGCCGTAGGGAGGAGCAGAGAGGACTCCTAGCAGCCGAAGATGCCGAGCTCCGCCTCCGGCTGAAGGGCTATCCCATAGGCCTAAGAGTACCAATCACCCCTTGCCTCTTTGACTGTAAAGAAGTTGGATGGTCTAAACATGGTGAAAGTATCAAAAACACAGGGTCCCCAACTAAATCCACACAATCCTTTCGTAATGTTGTGGCATCACAAAGATACAGTATATGCTCATTATTATTTTTGTAAGTATTTTATTCAAAGCGTCAATCAGCATGGTAATGGTAATTTATGATGTTAAAATGCTACACATTGCATCTTCAGGTAGAGTGAGGCAAGACTAAAGCAAGGAGCAGAGACTGAAGCGCTCTCTGGATCTTCTGTGACTTCACCCCCGCGTAAATCCGCAGCTACAAACTCCACGGGCTCAGCCTCGTTGGATCGGGAACCTCTCGTGTGTTTGGGCAGCGGTCCTAGAGACCGGGCCACGGAGCCTCCGTCATCATGGGAGGCGGTTGTGAGCTGGCTGGGCGACAGGCAACTGAAGCCACGGCCATTGGCCAGACTCCTGCAGGCACGGCCCCGAGCTGCCAGAAGATGCAGCACAGAGCGCCAGAGGCCGGGAAGCAAACAGAACGCCAGCGTTTAGCAGATATTTGACAGACGTGTCTATTCAATCTCGGCAAACTCTGTTTCTATGAAAGTTGCGATGGTAATGCTCAAGGTCGCTTTAGAAATGAGGGTTCTAGAGTGTACCGTAACTACGTGCGCAATGGCATCTTATTTATCAAGTGTTTTGCAGTGAGCGTGCTCGGAACATGGGCCTTTATTGCACCATCTTGCGAAACCACGGATTGATACGACAACAAGGAGGTCATTATTTGATGAGGTCACCGCAGATGAATTTACTCATTGACAAGGCTTTGTGGAATAGAAACGCTTTCTTTGAGCAGCTCGTTGGGTGTGCAGAGTTCATGGACAGGATCCAGGATGGACTAAGCGTTTCAGTAAAGGCAGTTAAGATTCAGACCCATAAAGTTAACAATCGGTTGATATCCGTGTATGATGCTCGGATAGCATATCACCCCTTTGTAATGTCTATCTTCTCGATGCAACTTTGCCTAGCAACAGCACACAGGGTTGTTGGATGTGCTGTTGGTGGATTGCCAGCAGTTATCTGAGACCCCGTCCAAAACCACTGCTCAACTGTACCTCAATTAGTTTCAGTGGAAAACGGGGAAACGTTGAAACACAAGAAGTATTTCCCCATGGGGACAATAAAGGATAACTTTAATAACTTACTTAACTTAAGATGTAATCATGAACGGAGTTAATGTAGAATACATTAGAAGCAATAGAGAAAATTAATTTGTCCAGCAGGTTTCAAGATCAGTCAGTCCTGCAGCGGATGACTCACTACTTTCCCCTATTCAAATTCAGTCCAGGAGGCGTATACCATGAATTGCTGCCAGATTCAAGTCACGAGATTAAGCTTCAAGAGGAATTTTGATGGATTAGGTTAATTCCATGCATGATCGATGAAAGGGGGCATTTAACCTGCCACAGAATCAACGTATGAGGTGAGCGGAGAGAGCTCTCCGTAGCCGAGGGTGGTGCAGGAATGTTTCCGCTCGCTGCGCTTTCTTAAATTAGGCTGATTTCGCTGGGGGGGGGGGGGGGGCGGCGTGTTGTGCACGGTTCCGGTGCTCCGCCGGAGCCGTTGCTGATGATGTTAACATCTTCTGCTTGTAAGCCCGTTCTGGCTTTTCTTTTGGATATTTTTTTGCCTTTGAGATCCAGCTGGTCTAGGCGGCTCCTGTTCCAAGGTAGCATCTGGACGCACGGTCCCGAGCATGGATAGTGCTCTCGCCAGTACGCGCGCTGCAATCGAATATGGTCACTGACACTGCTATTACTCATTATTGACGGAGTAATCCGATTGTTGTGCTTTATCATTAACATAATGTTTTATCGCTGTAGCGGTGCCCAGGTGTGATCCCTGTCGGCACCGCTGATGGCCTGGATGCCTGTTTCCAATGAGCGTGTGTGTGTGGGGGTGCGTGTGTGTGTGGGGGGGGGGGTGCGTTTGTGTAGTTGTGTGTGTGTGCTTCTCCTCAATGAAGACTATAATGTTCTACTGAGCAAATATGTTTAGTCTATTATAGTGAGGTATTACTTGGCCTAATGTAATGTGATGTGCAGCACAATCCCTTCTCTCTTCCCCCACACACACAATTATCCTCCCACCTCCACACACCTATCCGAAAACATCCTCCCGTGGCTCTGGGCCATGCATTTGATGTGTTTGTTAGTGGGTTGTTGGAGCACACATTTTGGCTTTCTCATCACATCCATCCAGCATAATGATTTCATACTGTAATATATTGCTATAAAAACACAAAGGTGTTTCAGTGCAATTTGTGGGTTTGTGACAAAAAGAATGACCTGAAATTGCGTCTGTGCTTATTTGCGGCTTAGACAAAAAGGGGGTCATTTAAGTTCTACCTAAACAGATGCTCAGTATCGCACACCAAAAATAATCCTCAGCGAACAGGCCTAGGCTAACTATTAATATGCTGTATACTTGAAGTTTATGGGGCTTTCATCTATGGGTAGGTAATATAGATCCCCTCAAGGTCTTGCTTAATAGACCCGGCGCATGAGAATATGAGAGTTTTGATGATTCTACTGAAAAACACAGAGGGTCTCCTATATTCAAATGACTGGTTCCAAAATGCAACATAATACATCTGGAATTTCCTCTCAGTCCTATTTGACTCTTTTGGATCCCACTGGCAAATGATAACTAAGGCAATTATCCAGCAAAAATGATGATACACAGCTAATAATCAGAAACAAAGAAAACGACACATGAAAGCTAAATATATCAACAAAAGTTTTACACCTTCCATTATATGTTGGCCTTCAAAGCGAAATAGAAACATTGTGGGTATGTCAGCGAAATGAAAAGTTTGCTTTGAGTCCAGGGAAGGAAGAGTATATAGAGCAACCAAATATACCAAGAATAATTAAACGTGCAAATTTGACCAGGTTGACAGCTAAAGAGAACTAAATCAAACACATTTTAATATCATTCCATTCCGACAAATTAGAGAAGCTAATCTTCTCCAAGCCCACAGGATCTCCTGCAAACACGTGGGCTAATACATGCAACGTGCACTCCAGATATCTCAGAGATAACCCTGAGACACTCTGAGTGCATGCTGTAATTGGATCTGCATGGTGTGTGGATGCTATTAAAAAGAGAGCAGCACTTCAGTCAAATAGTTATTTAACAATCCAGATGGACATTCCTAGTTCTGGTGCCTTGGTAACAGCAGTGGCTCCTCAGTGTGAGATGAAGTCCAACTGGAAGCAAATTAATTTTGAAAGGGTTTAGTTTCCAACTAGTCTCTCAAGCCAGTCTATTCCTCCCACAATCTTTGAATGCTGCAGAGACAGTCTGTATTTATTTATTCTTATTATTTTTTTGGACAGAGGAGGTTCCAAAGAAAACAATGCTGGAGACCGGAAGGAAGTTTGATGGCATTCAGCCAATCACAAGTGGGGAAATGAGCGGATACCCGCCTTCGATGGTATTCGACCAATCACAAGTGGGGAAATGAGCGGAAATCCTGCCTTATTTTGAATGGATATCCTGCCTTTTTTATTTTTTTAACCAACTTTGAGACCCCCGAAGTAGGCTTACAGAGGGGTAGGGTGGAACATTTGTAGATTTGTAAATTACGGGAGCCTACGTCTTGAGGGACTAGTGTGCGACTGGATTATCTGATAAGACTATTTAGGTATGATTTATGTAGAAGTCCAACAGGACTATAACAAGACCGATGAAAAATGAAAATGAATCAGACCAACAACAAAAAAAGGAAAATATTGATTCTTTCCTGTAGCTCTGCCAGTATTACACCAAGCTACACAGAGGTAGGCTACGAAATATGCCTGCATATATATGCCTGCAATTATTTCCAGGTATGTGAAGGCTTTGACTCACAGGAGAACTGAACTGCCAGTACCACCAAGTGCCACCAGCAAGTCGAGTCTGCACTATGCACAAATGTGACCAGCTGGACAGCTAAAGACAGCTAAATCAAGACACATTTTAATGCTATTCTGTGAATGTTTTCCACCACAATGTGGAGGACGCCATCCAGATTTAGCACAGCTTTCTCACCCACACCTCTCCTTCTTCTGCCCTTTCTCTCTCTCTCTCTCTCTCTCTCTCTCTCTCTCTCTCTCTCTCTCTCTCTCTCTCTCTCTCTCTCTGTCCATCCCTCTTCTCTCTTTCACTGATCGTCAACAGCGATTCAAAGGCTGAAAACAATTGACCGAAAATAACCTGTGCCAGTTGAATGTTGGATGACTGACAGGGGGGAAGCAAAAAGCAACGCATCCCTATGTGGTCATTTGCATTCAGACAATTGCTTGTGCACCGGCACAAAAAGACACCTTCTCATATTCATACCTGGAGTCTTGCCACCCCCTCACACACACACACACACACACACACACAAATATACAGTCCACTTGGTGTTTGTGCCGTTTGTGCCCCTGCCTGTCCACGGTATTATTTGGAGGGCGGCAAGCAGGAGGAGACTTCAAATGATAAATGCCATGCCAAGATGAGTGGACGGCGAGAGGAGAGGAAAGGAGGGATGAGGAAAAGGGAGAGCAGATATGAGAGGGGCCCGAGAGGAAGAGAGAAGATGACAGGGCCTGAGGGAGCAAACATCAGCTCCTGTCTGGCTCCCTGACAGCGAGGAGCAGACAGGTGGAGAGAGGAGGAGGGAGGTGCGGCATCCTTCCAGCCGAGAGAAGGGCATCTGTCCGTCTCCGTCCGCCTCGGGGCGTGCGGCGGCTGTCCGAGCCCGCCTCGAGTGTCGGCGTGCGATTAGACATCCTACCTGGCCCACGTCTCGCCACTAGAAGATCTGGAATACATCATGCATCTGTCCGGCCGTCTGCTATCCTCACGCTATCTGTCACTCTGCCTGTCTGTCCTCCTCGTGTCTGCCTCTCCATGAAGCCGGGGGGGGGGGGGGGTGCGGAGAAAAAACGGTCTTATCTATTCCTACACCTCAGTAGCCAGAATAAAATATTGGCATTTTATGTTTCTGACTGCAAACCACCGATATGTTCCATGTTAACGTTTCTCTGGGTAGTGTAGAAGTAAAAGCACTTGCCTGTCACCACGGAGACCCGGGTTCAATTGGGGCGGCTGTGGGTCAGGAGGTAGAGCGGGTCGTCCACTAATCAGAAGGTCGGTGGTTCGATCCCCCGCTCCTCCAGTCCACATGTCGAAGTGTCCTTGGGCAAGACACTGAACCCCGAATTGCTCCCGATGGCTGTGCCAGCACCCTGCATGGAATGTAGGCACATTGTAAAGCGCTTTGGATAAAAGCGCTATATAAATGCAGTCCATTTACCATTCAATTCCCGGTAGCGGTACTTCCGGCTTGGTCAGACATTCCTACAGACAGTTTGAAAGTCAGTGGGGTATGTGTCCTGGCCGCTGCAGTACAGTGCCTCCCCTGGTCGGTTGGGGCGCCTGTTCAGGGGGGAGGGGAACTGGGGGGAATAGCACCATCCTCTCACACGCTATGTCCTGCCGGTGAAACACATGTATCGGAGGAAGCGTGTGCTCTATGGCTCACCCCAGATCGCCAGAGGGGGCGGAGCAACGACCGGGACAGCAGCAGCAGGGGGAATTGGCCAAGTACAATTGGGGAGAAAATGGGAGAGAGAAGGAAAAAAAACTTCGTCAAAAAAATAAATATGAATGTTTCGGAACCAAAAATATATATGTCCTCCAACGTAAATTTGAAAATGACGGTTCATTTGAAAACGTCACATGCGTTTCCAACATTAATTTGAAAACGTTATGCAGCTACAACAACTTGGTTACGGTTAGGCTTATGGTTTGGTTTAGGGCTAATAAGATCATGTTAAATGTGACTTACGGTTTAAATGTAGACTTTGAACACGCTGGGATGTCTTCAGTGTCAAAGGAAAATGTTTACGCCCTCTGCCACCCCGCCAACAATAGCAGACTGTCCTTATTTAAACGACTGCTACAGATTAGATTATTTGTTCATTTAGACGGGACAGTGCAAAATTAATGGACACAAAGAACATAATCAGAGTACCATGACCAGGCCATGACACACACGTATCTATCTACACATGTTGATATGCAATGAATTCATTTTTGGTTCACAAATGAGATTCAACGTGGTTTGTAGAAATGTCTATGCCAACATTTTATTCTGCCGACTGGGCTGACTCCTATCGAGCCCGCTCCATCTTCCCTGTCTCTCTGACCAGCTGTCTGTCTCAATGCAAACCCTCTCTGCATTGCCTCAGTCAACGCATCATCACTGTCTGTCTGTCTGCACTGTGCATATGCCAGCATCCGTCTTGCGCTCCGCTCCCCAAGGAGCCTGTACTGGTATGACAGGAAGATACAGTATACTGGGAGTGTGTGTGTGTGTGTGTCACACACACAAGCACGCACGCACGCACGCACACGCACACACACACACACACACACACACACACACACACACACACACACACACACATACACACACACACACACACACACACACACACACACACACACACACACACACACACACACACACATTATATATATGTACTGGCATAAATAATGTGTCTGGAAGTGGAAGCGGGAAAAGGGTTGAGAGCAGTGGATAAGTCTGAGATAAGCTGGTGTGAGTGTGTGAGTGAGTGAGTGAGTGAGTGAGTGAGTGAGTGTGTGTGTGTGTGTGTGTGTGTGTGTGTGTGTGTGTGTGTGTGTGTGTGTGTGTGTGTGTGTGTGTGTGTGTGTGTGTGTGTGAGTGTTTCAATATGAGTGAATGTGAGTGTGTTTGAGTTTCATGGTTGGTTGTTCCTGGAGATCCCTGGGGGGGGGGGGGGGGGGGGGGTAGGAGTGACTGCCTGTCTGGGGGCTAAAGAGTAGCTTAGCGCTGGACTGTGTGTGGATTTACACAGAAACAGGGCGAACCAACACCAGCTAGTAGCTACATCTAATGAACAATAAATAAATAAATGTCCGTTTGCGCAGCAGCAGCAGCAGCAGCAGTTTGTTCTGAATAAATAGAAGAGGAAGAACTAGGTAGTTAGCAGGAGCAGCAACAGCCACCGTGGCTGAACAGTATAGGGATGGAGAGTTGATGCCAAAAGAGCTGATTCTTGATTCCATCACGTCGATTCTGAGAATCGATTCTACTAATAAACAGAATCTGTGAAACCGTTTCATTTAAATTAATTTGTACTTGATTCATTCAGATTCATATATAGGCTACTAATCTGTGTTCGACTGCCTTGGTCTGATCCATTTCGCAAGTGGGGAGAGTGAAGAGAGTATTGTGTATTGATTTATGTTGATTCCATCAATTTCATTACAAGGCAGCGATGGGGACTCTAGTTTACGACTTGGACTCGAGTCGCACTTAAAGTCGAGCTGAACCCAAAAATGACTTATTTTCTTTTAGTTCAAATACCTGGGTATGCAGTGCACCTATTTAATAATGTATGCAAAAAAAATACAAAAATCTAATTTCTTTAGTTTTTCACACTTTTTCAAATCAAACGTTCATTTTTCAAGATTTCATTGATAACAGTAATCTACAGTTTGCTGACGTCACCTAGTACTATCAAATTTCTACCCCATTTCAACCAATCATATCACAACATGGCAGCTGTCAATCAAATCTTCATTTCAGGATAATTTTCTCTTCCAAAAGAAAGAGAAAATGGCGCCTATAGTGCCTGTCATCTGGCAGAATTCCTATCCCATAAACTAACTACTAACTTGGCCAATTGTATGAAACATGAACAAAAAACAAAAACGGTAATGTCTAAGAATGCAAAGAAATGTAACTGGCTCGTTAAAACGCGCATTCCAGGAATATCGTATTTACAGCAGCGATAAAGGCGCGCACTTGAGAGCCTGCTGGTTGTCAGGGGTCGCACCTCGAAGATTCCAGGCCGACGGGCTGCACTCTCCGCTCGGCAACACGAAGGCAGCTGGCTGCCTGCGGCTCGCTGAGCTCCACTCAGCCACTAACCTCGCGTCACCAGGCTCTTCCCGAGGAGAGCGCCACAACACGCTGAATCCCACTCGATTTGGAGGCAGAACACGCCAGGATTGGCCAAAGCCCAATCCAGGCCGCAGTATTGTCAAATAAAATCATCGACATATTACTATGACCCGCCTCTCAACCTGTGATCTCAGACAAGTTATGTTTTCAGTCTGAAACGGACTGCGACGCATGTGACGAACGGGTTCAGTTCCACTTTAAGTTGAACACACAATGACTTGAGACTTGTCCTCAAAAGACTTGAGACTCGACTCGGATTCAAGATTTGGGACTCATTTGTTTTTGATGCATAACATTAAGGAAATGTCTGGCCGCTTGAATGTCATTCCCTCCCTTATATCGTCATGCGTAACCTTAGACAACTGCTGCACGTGCCCACAGATGACTGAAAGCTGCAGCAACACCATGGCACGCACACCTACTGCTGCTGTGCCATTTGTCAAAACCTTTGGCTTTAACTTCACGCAAGGCCCACACTAAAGAATTGCTAAATACAGGTATCAAAATAAAGGATGCTGGATTGACCACATTAAACTTTATCAGGCACCTGTAAACGCACCTGGACAAGTCAGTCACTTGGTAATGTGAAAGTTAACGTATACAAATTGTCGGGTAACTCATCATCCACGTTCGGCCATCACCATTCTGCTGGCTAGCATTAAACCGAAAGAAAAACCACGTTAATTATTAACGTTGGTTACAGGCAGCTTACGGTTTATTGTTAAACACGTAACATTATAACATCATTTGTAATGGCACAGGCGAGGCCGGTATCGAACCCGGGTCTGTCATTGCAAAGGGCAACAGTGCAAGGACTAATGTAGGGACTAATGTGCGCACGCCGCACTTTATACATCGAGACCGGGTTGCTACAATATCATTACACTGGTTTGAGAGGCGAGAGGGATGTGTTAATTTACAGATTATAAACTGTCATGGAGACCCATTGTAATTAATATCCTACTGTTGTCCTCTAACTAATAGGCTATTACAGTTATCATTGAATGCCCGATAATGTTAGCAATATTTTCCTCAATGGTCTATCTATACTGTAGCTCAGTGGTGTAGTCTAGTTTATTGTAATGGGTATACCGTAAGTTTCAGCTTGGAGTGAGATTTGTTTCTCTGTGTGGGGGGTGGGGGTTGAGAATGAGTGGCCTAGGGGGATCTAGATATTGAGCTCTCTCCCCCTCCCTCCATGTCTCTAGACAAAGCCACTTACCTATGTGACAAAATGATGTCAGAGAAGGGGAGAGAGTGAGACCTCTATTAGAGGTATTTTGTCATTTCAGCACCATGGATAGCGCCCACCACAGAGGGGATGCTGGTGTGTGTGTGTGCTGTGGGAGCAAGATGCTTTTGCAGTTTATTGATTGGATTATTTAGTTATTTGTTTATCTATTTCTTTCTTGTTCTTTCTTTCTTTCTTTCTTTCTTTCTTTCTTTCTTTCTTTCTTTCTTTCTTTCTTTCTTTCTTTCTTTCTTTCTTTCTTTCTTTCTTGTGATGTGAGCTACATAATGATTGATTGGCCCCTCAGATGTGTGTGCGTAAGCGTTTGTCTGCAGATCTCTTCCAGGGGGCAGTGCATCCTACAAGCACTCTAAAGGCCTTGACATGCTTCCACGGCGCACCCCTCGCCGAATGCACCGAGGGGTGCGCCGCGGTCGGCGAGCCCGCCAGCGCAGCCTGCGTGCAGCGCCTCGAAAATGTGACTCGATGCAGCTGACGTGAACAGTGCGAGTATAATATGATATAGATGGGGAGATAACAGGAGAGAGTGAAAGCTATTACCAAGTATATGCACTACATTCTGTCCTTGGGCTAACTTCTAGTCATTGAAATCCTAGTGAAATCACACAATTTACTCATTTTGCTGGGGACTCTCCTGCGACCCCTCATCCAACTGATGTTCGAGTATATAGGACCAGCTGCTGCCGGCAAGGCTCCAAGTGGAGGGCGGACGCAGAAGTATGTTTCAGCCTTAAGATAACACAGTGCTGGCCTGGATTGCGCTAAAACCACCTTCTCAGCTCTCCTTTGTGCAACTGTTTCAGTCCACCATAAGATAGCAGTTCACCGGCAGAGTTTTTGCTGGTCACACCTCCTTTTCAGACGGGCGCAGATGATGGTGGAAAGCTGGTTGTTATCTTGCCGGTGGGAGCGCACAGCCTGAAATTGGCAGTTGCGCGGGTTTGGGCGGCAGCAGAGACAGCCGGGGCAAACCCTAATTTGCACAGGCGGATGATAGTGTTCTGTGTGTTCAGCTCTCAGTATACTTTTGTAACTTCTAACTGAATCTCTATGATTTGAAGTAGTTCCTCTGCTGTGTTTCTGTTTGTACTTTCAGATATCTGCTTTATTTGACCGTTTCCTGATTGCTAGTCTCAGCCATATCGGAGTCGTGTTATGTTAATAAAAAACATTTCCTGCTACAATGCTTCCTATTGGCAAACTAACGGAAGGCTTTTTTATTGTGAAGAACTTATAGGAAATGAAATGTTTATCCACCATTTTTACGACTTTTTGACCACTATAGCCATCGTGATAGCAGGCTGCTTTTCAGTGAGCGAGCCAACACATGTGATCTGTTTCTGTGTACAGTAGGCTACATGTAGCCTGGTTATGAGCTCCGTAGCCAGCTCACTTCGCCTGCCAAACACATGTACAGTATGGCAAAAGCGACTCTCTCCGGGCTACTGCGAAGCACGGCGCAGCAGCCAGGCAGACATGCACCCTGGCTAGAGAGAGAGGGGAAGTGGAGTAGCGTTCAAAGCAACGCCGTACCCGTCAAAGCCGGAGGGACACACACACACCCCCACACACTCATATTCTCACAATGTAAGCGCCCGCTCTATCACACGTTGACTAATAAAGAGAGCAAAACAGGCAACTGCTCTCTCTCTCTCTCTCTCTCTCTCTCTCTCTCTCTCTCTCTCTCTCTCTCTCTCTCCTTCTCAGAGAAGCACACAGAGTCTCTGTGGATAAATCAAGCCTTTCATGCTCTGTCGTCTGGCTGGCCCTGTTCTACTGTGTTTCTATAAGAGAGAAGGAGCAGCCCCTCTCTTTTAGGGTATATTCTAATGGTCACACACAGTACATCTCCCTCTTCCTCATTGCTCTCTCTCTCCTTCTTCTTCTTCTTCTTCTTCTTCTTCAAAGGGCTTCTGGTGGAATCCATCTACACACGTACGCTGTAGGCTGAAGATGGAGGACTTACAGCATGTGTAATGACTGGGGAGAATATTTCATTCATCGGCTAATGAAAGGTGCGCTGTGCGCGTGCACGACGCACGTGTGTGAATGATGACGAGGTATAATTCGTTCCGAAGTGATAAGGGTATGGAGGTAATAGCTTTTTGAAATAGGATGACGGCGATGACGAAGATGGTCTGATTAACATGAATATAATGAAGTTATCACCAGCAGCCTATTATCAGGTGATTGCTTAAAAGTGATGGCAATGATGATGACGATGATGATGATGATGATGACCCCGTAATGAAAAAGAACTGCAAATCCGCAAGTTTTTTTTAGAAGGATACTATAGATAGGCTATATAGGCCAGTGATTCTCAATATGATTTTGTCCAGAATTCCATGACATTATCTGTATTGTATGTAGCAGAGAAACTATAATCAAAACTGTCATTTTTCTACATTCTCTAGTGTGTTACTGTAACTTCTTGCAAATGAGATAATGATGAAGTTTAACTTGACCAGTTGGGGACTCCCTGCATCCCCCTCAAAGACTGCAGTGGTCCCTGCCTGGACCCCCCACGGCCACCTCTGCTATAGGCTACAAAAAAAAACACAGAAAAACTGTTAGTCCCTATAGGAATATTTTAGGTATATTATAATGATGCCGTAAAAAATTACCATTAGTATTATTATTTCACTATGGAGCAATAGCACTAGCAGACACATTATATGTCTCTATTGGAATATTATGAATATTATGGTGACCCCACCGCCCCCCCCCCCCCCCCCCCCCCTCTTTGGGATGCTGCTGATGCTGATGATGGTGATGATTCATGATTGACATAGCCTATAATAACCTCATTGGTGGAGAGAAAGGGCAAGAGAGAGGGAGACAGACCGGACCGAAAACATTACAGCTAGTGAATACGTGATATGAGAGAGAGAGAGAGAGAGAGAGAGAGAGAGAGAGAGAGAGAGAGAGAGAGAGACAGACAGAGAGAGAGAGAGAGAGAGAGAGAGAGAGAGAGAGAGATGATGATGATGAGAGAGTCACGTTATTAGAGAGAGAGGGTGAGAGAGAGAGAGGAGGGGGAGTGAGAGGGTGAGAGCGAGAGAGAGAGAGCGCGATAACAGCGTTTGTCCTACCGCTCACATTGGACTCAATGTTGTGACGGTCAGACGGGCAAAAGCGACGACAGGAGAAAACTTGAGACAATCGCTCCGAGGTCCACATCCAGAGGTAAGTCCATCACAAATTGCGTCTAAAAATGAGAGGATCCGTCATTGCAATGCATGATTATGTTTTTTAACGCTGGGTGTTCGGAATCGGATCCAGTGGGTGAATTTCAGACCCAGTTTCTCCTTGCTTGCTTGTTTGGGAATTGCGTTTCCCTCCGTTTGCCCTCTTTGGCATCGTCGCTTGACATTCAGCCGAGATTATCGTTTCCAATTGAGCATGCCGGTGTGTGTTGGACCGCATGTGATAATCACGCGTCGATTCGCTGGGTTTCATAAATGTTTCAGTGAGATGAAGGCACGGTGCAGCAGTTCAATGCTTCGGGTTCGTGCGTATTTTTGCGAGACCCTGGAGAGTCCAACTGGATTTTCGACATACTAAAAGTATCTTCCTATAACTCACTGTCAATTCTACTGTAAACTAGTTACACTCAATCAATCTTATATGAAGGACAGACAGTAATGTCGTGTAATGAACGTGCGGTGCGGTCTTCCTAATTGGGAAGCTCCTGGACATGGAGGCTATGATGATTGACCCGGGCCGGGCACTGGCACACACCAAAATAACAATTCATGTGGGGGAATTTCAGTCCCATATAAAACGAGCAATTGATTGATTAATTAATTGGTCCAGGCTGTCAAATGTGCGCGTCGTCCGCGTGTGTGTGTGTGTGTGTGTGTGCGCGCGAGCGCGTGTGTGCGTGCGTGGTGCAAAAAAAGGCGCAAATGGCACGGCGCAAAAAAAAAACGTATCGATCGCAACTGCATCCTGATTGCACGTGTCTGGTGTGTGTGTGTGTGTGTGTGTGTGTGCGCGTGTGTGTGTGTGTGCGCGTGTGCGTGCGCGTGCGTGCGTGCGCGCGTGTGTCTGTGGTTGGGGCCGGGGGCGCACATGGCACACCGAGCACCGACACCCTGGGGCAAATATCTTACCTGCTTCGGGCCATATGCGCAGTTTCTAACTGGTTCAGCGCTTCCCTAATGAAGTTGATCTCCTCTGCGTCGCTTCAGAAACCCCCGATTAATTGCGCCCGTTTATTATGAGGCCCTCAGTCGGTGATAATAAGTATTTGGCTGCAATTCCAGAGGTGTCGGTGGTGCGCTTGTGCGTGTGCAAGAGGCCCTATTTTATGGTGTGCACAATCAGAAATATAATATTGTGCACGTGTGTGTGTGTGTGTGTGTGTGTGTGTGTGTGTGTGTGTGTGTGTGTGCGCGCGCGTGCGCGCGTGCGTGTGTGCGTGCGTGCGTGCGGGCTCTTATAGGCTACACGCTCATTGCCCTTGTGGGAAATATATTTGCTTGATTTATGACCTGCCTTCTCAGGTTATATCGATTAATGCAGCCCTCTGTGTATTATATTTTTGTATGAGCAAGAAAAGTGGGTCTGCTATATATATATAATATTTGATTTTAGAGTAGCCTACACCACCTGCTGTTGATACAGTCATTTCTGCAGCTGGGTCAATTCTCGGTGGAAAGATATGTGCACATAGCCTCTTGTTGGGCACATACATCAGAACCAGCGACACTTGAATGGCTGACAGACTTACTCTCTTTCTCTCTCTGACACACACAAACACACACACACACACACACACACACACACTTAGGTCTTAAGCAAGTCCGCTGTGATTGGTGTGAGACAGCATGGTTATGTATGGGTTCATGTATTATACATCAGCGTGATTTTGTTGCACTGGAGTACATTTGGTAAATCAGTGCTGTGTGTGTGTGTGTGTGTGTGTGTGTGTGTGTGTGTGTGTGTGTATGTGTGTGTGTGTGTGTGTGTGTGTGTGTGTGTGTGTGTGTGTGTGTGTGTGTGTGTGTGGACGTCATGCCTCTATATGTGTTTATGTGTCTGTTATGTTGTGTGTGTGTGTGTGTGTGTGTGTGTGTGTGTGTGTGTGTGTGTATCTCTGCCGCTGTATCTTTGATAGCGTGAGCACTTTCCTGCGACCAGCTGCCTTGGCATGGGAAGCTTTTGGAGAAAATGGGCCAGGGGAGATTGGACGCACGTTCTCCCCTCTGCTAATTCGGTTAAGAGAGAGCACCGCAATCTGCGTGTCGGCATTCAATTAGTAATTGTTTACACACCAAACAGCTCTTGTATTTACCCAGATGGGGACCAAAGAATGGAGGGAGCAGATGAGAGAGAGAGAGAGAGAGAGAGAGAGAGAGTAGGGAGGTAAAGAGAAATCACAGTAAAGAGAGGAGGGAGAGGTAGGTAAGAGATGAAGGGTGGACAGAGGTAGGGGTGGGACAGAACATGAGGAGAGATTAGGAGAGCCCCTGGAGAAAGGAGAGGAGAGGGAGAGAGAGAAAAGGGGTGATGGAGAGAGAGAGAGTGGGGGGGGGGGGGGGAGGTGTAGTGGGGTAGGCCAGCTGCCTGGAAACAGACAAGGCACACTGACTCACTGACTTATGCCGGCGATAAAAGTGCCCGCGGATTGGAAGGCTGAAAGAGAGGTGCTTGAGTTGTGACAAGAGAGGGACACACCGTCTCCCATTACCGGACATTACTGCATATTATAGCAGACAGTCGGAAAAAGGGAAGATAGATAGAGAGAGAGAGAGAGAGAGAGAGAGAGAGAGAGAGTTTGTGGGACACAGAGGGGGAGAGAGAGAGTTTGTGGGACACAGAGGGAGAGAGAGAGAGAGAGAGAGAGAAAGATGACAACAACAGGCTCACAGAGAAAAAAGTGCCAAGGACATAAAAAGGTGGATGCGAGTGAGAGAAAAGAGACAAGAGAGGGGAGGGGAGGGGTGGAGGAGGCGCTGGGGGAATAGAAATTTAAATGCAGGCTCTTGAATGGAGATATTCTTCAACAGTTCTTCCCAACAAAACTTATGTAACCTTGTTAGTCGGCACGCCCGCCCGGAGTGCTGCGTAATGTATTTGCCGCGGAGATATAGATGACTTGCCTGTCTTCCCCCCCTGTAAGGACTCCCATCACACCTGAGGTGACACGTACCCCCGACGACGCCTTGAGGGGCTTCTGAAGGAGCGCGTCACCTCCTCTGAGCTTCTGCAGGAGGGAAATGATGGCTTCAGATGCACAGGAACCCCCTTTGGGAGACGCACGCAGGGAACGCCATAAACGATCAATCAGCCTTGATTTCCTTTTTTGATTCGCGTTCTCGTTAGGAGGGGAATCAAAGACCCCCCCCAGACGAGACCCCCCCTCCCCAGATGAGCACCCGCGGGGGCTTTTCCTATTCCGACGGAGCGACGGACGTGTACCATTCATTAGATGACAATTCAGTGAAATGAATGAGACAATATGGGCCTCCCAGGGATCTTCATGGAGAAAGAGGGAGTGGGTGAGGGGGGGTTCTGAGCTTCTCAGCGCTCCAGACATGAACATTCCCTTGAGCCCTTTTTGCGACAAAATAATACGTAATGGCAGAATTCCCTTCTTTCCGATTGTATCGAGAAACAACAACAAGGAGCTTCCAGGATTTAAGTCTCCTCAGATCCTCCTCGCTGCTCCCTCTGCTTGCTCTTCAGGCGAGGGAGGAAGAAGAAGAAGAAAAAATGGAGGCTACCTTTTCTAGCGTTGCTCTTCTGACGGGGTGAGTGAAGAGCTTTTGACTATGCGTCTGCAGCGACTCCGCCAGGGAGTGATCCTCATCCCCAATCACGATACGTCCGGTAATGGGTGTGTGTGTGTGTGTGTGTGTGTGTGTGTGTGGCCGTGGGGGAAAACGGGAGGATTTCCCCCACGCTGACCCATTGACCACGCGTCTATGACGAGACACCGCCTCAATGTATGCCTCCTTGGGGGAAGTGACTGAATAGCGATTTTT
>NC_139639.1:18394945-18397445 GCF_964638095.1 Poromitra crassiceps
GTCGCGACATCTCCATTCACTCCAATGGACCAGTTTTTTACTCTCAAGAGTTCCAGGAAGTAAGGTCCTGGATTAAGCAGCACTGTCGAGTTGCAGCAAAATAGACAGTTTGTGTTGTACTCTGAAAGGGTTTTTCATCCCTTTAATCAAATTGTACATTATCAGCTTTATTTTAGCATTCAAAAGTAGCGCGAGACCCATTCTGGCTGTTTCATTGGCTAATGAGTCTCGCATTTTGGTCCTCCGCTGATGCCACTCTCTCTCTAGAGGACACTAGCCTGGCTGTGTGTGTGTGTGTGTGTGTGTGTGTGTGTGTGTGTGTGTGTGTGTGTGTGTGTGTGTGTGTGTGTGTGTGTGTGTGTTTAATTGTGTTTGTTTTCGAGACTGTACAGCGCTTTTCTACTCTGCCAAAAAACTACAAAACTTGCTTCACACCCACCCTTCAGTAACACTTTATTTGCATAGTCCGCCTAGAGAGAGTCTACAGAGTCTTTGTAACATTTCAACAGCTAATTAGTTAACATTCAACGATTCGCTTTTGTCTGTAGATGTTTAACAGATTATCTATTATTGACTATTAATATGTGATTCATGAACATATACCTACATATTCTCAGAATAAGTTAGTAGCTCCAGGTGATGAGAATCAGGTGTGTGGAACGGGAAGCAAACAGAATCTGTTCAACATACAGACAAACTATAGACAAAGCGAAACAATTGAATTGAATGTCAACTAATAAGCTGTAGAGATGTTACACATGCTCTGTAGACTCTCTGTAGGCGGACTATGCAAATGAAGTGCTACTCACCCCCCTCTCCTCTTCCTCAAACCAAACGTTGTCACGATTTTTATTTTATTTTATTATTTGTTTGAGTTTTATTCAAGCACACTTCAATTAGGCCTGAGCCGAGCTTCCCTTGCAGAAGAGTGCGCTTAAACTGTGTTTGCTGCTTTAATCAGAATCTCTAATTTTATATGCATAATTAATGTTACCAAAATGGAAAAGAAGGGAGTGGGGAGAGACAAAAAATACACAAAAAAGCAGCCTTAAACGTTCAAAGACAGAGAAAGATGTTTTCTTCCTTTAATTTGGCGGGTTCCTTGGGGGGGGTGGGCAAGATGGGGGATAGGGGGGGTGAGAGAATTGTTTGAACCAAAACGGTGGGAAAAAAAGCCGTAACAATGGAGCGAGACGCTACAGTAGCATCTTGAAGCATGCAGCGAGCTCACCGGGAGCTTCTCGCCGCGCGACGGCTACCAAACATCTTCGCCCATGCCCTTTTGCTTCCTCCATTTTGTTTCGAGTTTTCCCGGCTCGGGAAATCGGCCGGCTTCGCCGCAAGCAAACAGAACTGGTTCAGAATGAGGTGATTAGTGTTGTCAGGATGTCACCCGGGTCCCCGCTGGTACCGGAGAGTCACGACAATAATCGTATAATTCGGTGTGTGAAACTGTAGAAATCCTTTTTTTTTTTTTTAGCTTTCCTGCCAGAAAATAGCTTCCGTGAGTCTTTGCTCTGCGAGGTGTGTGAGATTTCCCTCGTCGCACAGCGTGTCGCAGCTAGGGGCCTCCTAGGGGCCTCCGGCAGAAATTGCGAGACGGACCTTTAACACTCAGCAACAATGGAGGCTGGTGGCGGGGCGTCGGCACTCGGGGAGATACAGAGGGGAATCTTATTTGGTGGATTTAGACTTCATGAACATCATTATCATCTCCCTGACCTTGAGTGGCTGCGCTGTTCAGTGGTGACCTCAATTTTGTCAGCAGCCGTGAATGGCGATGCGCGCCGTCTCCCGGGCACGGGGGCAATCCAGTCAACAAAAAAAGGGAATTTCACAGAGGGGAATGTGTGGCATGTGCACGAGAGCGAGTGTGTGTGTGTGTGTGTGTGTGTGTGTGTGTGTGTGTGTGTACGTGCGCTGACTCAGTAATCTTACCAGCCTCCTGCCCGCAACAGTCAGCATCTTTCTTCCACAACAAAGTTTCTTGACGGTGCCACTGCCAGATTTAAACTATGTCGAACATTAGTGTAACAGCCCACGCGCTTAGAATACAGATCGGTTCCTGAGCGTGGGCCAAAATGGCCTCTATTTTTTATGAGCCTTCTCTCTACCAAACGTGCCGCCTCGAGACTAATTATCCCGGGCGCACTCAAACACAAAGCTCGTTTATTATTGCGTTGACATCCCAATTGTTTTTGGCCTGGCCTACATGGCAGGGACTTCACAGCGCGGCCATGCTGGAATCGTGTTTGGGATCTGACGGCGCGCAGGCCAGACGGAGGATCTGTTCTACACGCTGTGAGGCGGAGGATCTGTTCTACACGCTGTGAAACGGGGAGGGCGTTTGTTTGTAACAAAGGGGGAAAATCTCATCAGGCCTCTCTCTCTTCAACCGGATTGTATTTTTGGGGAAGGAGGGGGGGATGAAGTTAGCAACACACTTGGGAGTCACGCTATATTCCCGGGAAGTGGCTTTCCTCTCCTGGTCCTGGCCTAG
>NC_139639.1:18402445-18409945 GCF_964638095.1 Poromitra crassiceps
AACTCCACTTGTTGTACTAGCAGGTACTCCCGCACCTGGCTACAGTGAACATTTCAGCTAAAAACAGGGTGTAAATGACGTCTTTTCAAGTCAACTTGGCATCTCAGGGCTTGTGGAGACTTGGATTATGCCAGGTGAGCAGTATCGAAGCATTTATTTATTTTTTCAGATTTTCTTTTTTTTTGTTAACGTCTTTGTTCATGGCCCCCTTCACACTCAGCAGACAGCTCTACCTGCCCGACGCGGCCGGTCTCCATTTCTCCAAACTGGGACCGTGCAGGCTGCATTCTACTGCATGTAGTACACTGACTGTATGCAAGTACCTCATAGGACCCCACTTCAAACAAACCCAACTATCCCTTTAAACGTTAAAATTGTCTGACTAAACTCCGGCTGGCACCCCAACAACCTATATAGGCAATCCACTACAGAAAATTGGCTGTTGCTGAGAGAGAGAGAAAAACTAAAGAAAAAAGAAAAAAGAAAAGAAAAGAAAAAAAAAAAGACTGAAAAAACTGTTTCTGAAAAGGTGTGACACGCTGTATTCAATTACTAGTGTTTACACCTTCTTCCAGCTGTGTTCTAGCCTCATTTGTTCTGGGGCCACGCTCGGGACACATACACTATTTCTCATTGCTGTTGCCGGCCCGGCCCGCACTGTAGCTATAGTGCAGCCCACTTAATTCACATAAAGTACTGTAAGTCATTTTGTTCTGGAACCAGCCCTTCTAGCTGCCTGCACCCCCTGTCCCTCTCTCTCTCTGCTCTCCGTAGATTCCTTCTCCTCTGGCTCTCTCTCTTTAGCTGTGACCAGCAGCTCTATAACATCTATAAATCACTCTGTTGGTCGGTCGGTCGGTCGCTGTTGGTCGGTCCACAAAAAGTTCAGCACCCTTTAGCGGGCACAGTTTTTGCCCTAGGAGTCTGAAATTTGGCATGGAGGTCAAGTGTGTGTGTGTAAAAGTGTAGGTTTGTGTTGATGCCAATTTGAAATTTGGCATGGAGGTCAAGTGTGGGTGTGTAAAGGTGTATGTTTGTGTTCCTGCCAGTTGGCTAAAAGGGGGGCAGTGTGTGTGTGTGTGTGTGTGTGTGTGTGTGTGTGTGAGAGAGAGAGAGTGAAGGCGTGTGTTTGTGTTCATGCCAATTGGCTAAAAGGGGATGGGGGGGGGGGGGGGGGGGGGGGAATTTCGAAATTCAGGAGGGCAGGGGCAGAGGGCTGAAATTTGGCATGGAGGTCAAGTGTGTGTGTGTTGTGTGTTCGTGTTCATGCCAATTGGTCAAAATGGGGTGGTGCCGTGGTGGGGGGCAAATTTTGAAATGCAGGATGCCAGACGCAGAGTATGGTGGGCTGCCACTACAGTACCATCCTGCATTTCGGAAATTCGCACATGTGGTCGCAGGCAGCTATTGCGAATTCGTGCTTGTTTCATGTCAAGCTCCCCCCCTCCACTCATCCCTCTCCCACAGACGACGTTTTTTTTTACTCCCTGCGTATTTTGACTTCTTGTTTTCCGTCAGGCTCCTGTTCTGTCCGAGTTGTCATTTGACGGTCCACTCCTCTTCCCCTTCAGCCCCTACAAGTGAGTAAAAGTTATTTTCACCCCTCCCTCCTTGCTCTTCTGCGGTGGCCGTGAAGTGCAAATCACAATGCCAAATAGAGAGCCGCAGTAACGAGTCCGGAAATCATCGATGCTAACAGCCCTGGTTCTTCACAGTTTTCGCCTATGGGAGTTTTGAATGGGTTTTTGGCGCGATGCTTCTAATAATCTCTCTGGGCGACGCTGGTTTAATCAAACGCGAACCAGTGTTTAGTAACATCATCTTCACACATGAAGACCACTTTTATGAGTTTTGAAGCTTTTATGTGCCGTTAAAAGGGTGGCTAGCTAGCAAACGGCTAAATGAGACTACACTGTTGAGTCGATGGAGATATATACGTCAATAACGTCACCACTCAAAGGACGAACACGGAAATTCTCTTTCCTTCACCTGGTTCAGCCCCGTTCAGCCCGGGGTAATCAGTGCACACATCAACAACAGTCCAGGTTGAGTGCTGACGTGACGTGGAAGCCTATGCGACAGTGTGTAGTTCTGGATTAGCTTAGCTCGAGCTTTTTACATCTAGGGCTCGTATTTACGCTACAAAACTCATGAAAGTGGTCCTCATGTGTGAAGATATTAAGTGTGAAGATTATCCCGCTGAACCTTGGTTCGCGTTTGATTAAACTTGCGTTGCCCACAGACATTATTTGAAGCATCGCGCCAAAAACCCATTCAAAAATCCCATAGGCAGAAACAGTGAAGAACCAGGAAGTTCGGGACTTCCGCATTCAGCCTACAAAAATACGTCATCCCTGCGGCTCTCTATAGGAAAACACAACAACAAATAAAAATATAGCCGCAAGCGGCGATGACGGGGTCCAAGCAAGGTCAGTAAGGATGTAGTGGTCAGTAAAGGGTGATGGGGTCAGTCAGGGTGTTGTGGTCACATAAGTACTTGTGACTTGAAGTAGTACTTGGATAGAAAGCAGTTTTTGTGTACAATTTCCCTTTAAGTATCTGGACAGAAAGTGGTATTTGGGTAGAACATACTGTAAATACGACAAGTACTTCTCTGGCTCTGCAGATACATATAAGATGGTCTACAAAGTTAAACACAACAGTCTGGATAGCTCACTTGGTAAAACTCATGACTTATGCTAACTAAAGACCATTGCGGCTCAAAGTTCAAACCCCACGTGGGATGAACAACTTTCAACTTCAGACAGGTAAGTCAGTAACAGTAATTAAAACCCCACATGTTGCCTCCTTATTTTGCGGTGTTTCATGAACTTTTTCAATATCTTGGAAATGTTAGCTCGAGATGGCTGCGTTCAAGAACGTGTTTTGCAACAGGAGAGGTTAGTTCTTGTCTCATGATGGAGCTTTTGTGTTCTGAAATCAGAATTTTCAGTTGTCATTGTGTCTTTCCCACACACACATCAAACCATAGGGCGTAGTGGCGTCCACTAGAGAAGGTTGATGGGTTTTATCCCTGAAATTGCTTTTGGTGACTATAGCCAGCCAGCACCCTGCATGGCAGCTTGTTATGCAGTCCATTTACCATTAAGGACATTTTTGTATTACACACATAATGCACCACTTTCCATTAAAAGTCTGCCCTGAATGGAGGTGTTTGAACTAATTGGTGTGGGTTGTGCTGTTACAATGAGCACATGAGTGACAAGGATAATTCAGATTGAATTCTCTTTTTGGACCTTTCCCATCTGAAGACACAGTAATGTATTGGAATGTTTTTCCTCTCATATATCTGAAAGAAGGCTCCCAGCAAACACAATTACATCATGATGATGTTCTGATATCATCTTTCAGTGACGTCCAGGACTAGGTCAAATCACAGCCGATTTGGGGATCATTTAGACATCTACACAGGAATGTCAAGATGACGTCAAAATATGACGTTACCATGAATAGGCATATTCAGTTATTCTGCTATGTACACAGTGTGTATTCAGCAGCTTTATACATAATTATATCCAGATTAACCTTTATTCTACATTTTCAAAAAATAAAAAAGTTACCTGGCTGTGGTTTGAACCCAGGACCTCCAGCTTTGGTGTCTGCTACTTTACCCCTAGACCATCCTTCCACAGCAATGACAAGGCACGGATGTAACCTTATTATGGCATAAACTTGTTTTTATTAAAACGTGGGTGTCAAGTCTTTGTGGATCGGGCATTACTGTGTGACATCTAAACCAACTATGTATTATGCTACAGCAGATGCAGAACTCCAAAACACATTAACCCCACCCAAAATGCTACATTCCAACTTCCAGTAGTAGTAGTAGTAGTAGTAGTAGTAATAATAGTAGCAGAAGTAGTAATAGTAGTAGTAGTAGTGTTGGTAGTAGTGGGAGTGGTAGCAGTAGTAGCAGCAGTAGTTGTAATTGACCGGTTAATGAGTTGTGGGCAATTTAGTGTTGGCGTGTGTTTCATTAAAAGTTTCGAGATTTATCATTTCAAAACGGTTTCACGTATCCAAAATCCTTTAATAACTTTAGGTCGGGGTAGTCTATAGATGACCCAGAAAAAGTTTTGTGTGATTTGGCCAAACGGTCTAAGAGGAGCTCGCAAAAGTAGGTTTTTGATCAAATTCAAAATGGCGGAAAATCTAACAGACAGAAATGGGCGTGGCCTAGTAGGTTAGATGCACGATGCTCCAGGGAAACCGGTAGATGTGGAATTTTGATTCTACGGCTCGTGGTTCAGAAGTTATTGACCGACAAACGTGAAATTGGCTGTTATAGCGCCACCGTCTGGTGGATTGGTGTAATTTTTTTACTCTGAGTAGTGGGTGATGTCGTGAACCTGTGTGGAAAGTTTGGGTGATGGGGGGTGTATGGTTTCTGACATCCACACACTTTTAGGGCAGGAAAAGAACAAAAGCAAATACACAAAAGTTTAGACATTTATAATTTCAAAACGGTTTCACGTATCCAAAATCCTTTAATAACTTTGGGTCGGGGTAGTCCATAGATGACCCAGAATAATTCCTATGTGATTTGGCCAAACGGTCTAGGAGGAGTTCGCAAAAGTAGGTTTTTGATAAAATTCAAAATGGCGGAAAATCTAGGCACACGCAAATGGGCGGGGCCTAGATGGATAGTATTGATCCAAGGAATCCCTGAGAAGTGAAATTTTTAGTATAGGACACACGGTTCAGAAGATATGGACCATAACGCGAAATGGTCTGTTATAGCGCCACCATCTGGCCGATATGGGTCATTTTTTGTTTCTGAGTAGTGAGGCACATTTACAATCTATGTGCCCAGTCTGGCTATGCTGAGCCTTACAGTTTCTGCTGTACATACAGTTTTACCGGAGAAGAAGAAAAAAAAAAAAAATCGGAACAGATACAATAGGGATCCACGCACTTCGTGCTTGGACCCCTAAAAACACAACGCCAAATAGGAAAACACAACAACAAATCAAAGAACGCAACGACAAATAGAAATCAAATTAACAAAAGAGAAAACGTGACACCAAATTGGAAATCACAACGGCAAAACAGAAACCACAAACGCAAAGCAGAAAACACAACCTTAACTCCTACTGGAAAAGGTATCCAGCTCAACTTTTGAAAGTGTTTCGTTAGTTGCCGTTGTGTTTTTTTGACTTGTCGTTGCGTTTTCCTATTTGTCGTTGTGATTTGCCCTTCACGGCCACCGTACTCTCCGCACTTCTTCCTCATCCGTCAGAAATCACAATCAGGCTCACCTTTGATCTCTCTCCCTGGGAGCCCTTCACCCCGTCGCAGCAGTCAAGCGTTTCATTTTTGTTGTGCGACAATTCAAGAAGAAGAAGGAACAAAAAAAACACCCTACGTGCCGCCAGCCAACACGGCTGTTTGAAATTGGAAGGAGTCGCCCAGGCAGTGCGGAAGAGAAGAAAGGCTAATTTGAGCTCAATTCATCACGGCGAGATTGCCCCGCATTTATTGATAATTGCTTTTTTCCGTTTAAAGGGATGGCGTTTAAAACGTCAATCGTGTAAACACACGGGGAGATGCAGCTGCTGCCGCAATTAACTTCTTACTTTCCCTAATGAATGGAGTCATCCGCCAGCAGATCTCGCCACTTCCTTTCAAACGCCGAGCCTGCATTCTGCCAGGGGAAGACAGGCGGTCCGTGTGGAGCAAAATGGGGGCTATCTATAACCAGAGCCAAAGAGCCACATTCACCGGCCCTGCTTGGTGCCACGGCGTCAGGATCCCGCCAAACAAGAGAGGCCCTTAACCCACCGCTGTGTGACAACTTCCTGAGCACGACTTTCCACAAGTGTGTTTTTTACAGGCGGGCGTGGGCGGGGCCTCCGCACGCCTCCCGCCTGGCATCTTTTCTTCCCGCTGCACGGAGAGCTTCTGCACCCCCGCATCTCCCAAAACACACCACCGACCGACGCTCGTCAGAAGCCTTCAAAATGGACGGCGGGCAGAGTTTTGCTGTTGGCAGACAGCTGAGAGAGAGAAAGAGAGAGAGAGAGAGAGAGAGAGAGAGAGAGAGAGGGGGGGAGAGAGACAGAGTGGAGTGAGAGAGAGTGAATAGCTGTCTCCTGTTGGAATAAGATGTGTCTGGCTAGCCCGATGGTGAATGACAGCCTGTTGAGAAGGGAGCGCGAGCTTAGGCTAAATCTTTGGGTCTATCGATCGGAGGCTATTGATCGCTTCTCTCTCTCTTTTTAACCACATGGAGACTGGCAGACGGAGAGGCAGGTGTGGAGATGACCAGATAGATCAGATCCATGACAAAATGCCAATCATGCTCCCTTTCTCCGGCCCTGGCATCGATCAGGCAGAGGCGCTCGTTCTGCGGCGTCGGCGACGTTATTGACGAGCGACGGCTTTAGATGAGCCGTGGTGAAGAAAAGGTTGGGTGAGCTGCCTGTTACCACCAGACATGAAGAGGTGATCATCACAAGTAGGGACGATGGGACGATGTATTCAATATATCGCAATACAGAGGTGTGCGTATCGTGGGTCAGAAAAATGAATCGCGATATTAGCTCCATTTTTATTCTGCTGTTGTAATGACAAATGAGATGGCTTCCCATTACAATTTCACAAGCTATCTGATCCAAATTATATTATTTACATTTTAAAATTGTCTAGCAAGCCAATGGGCGTGGATTAGCGGACAGCCGCCCCGGCTGTAGCTCAGGAGGTAGAGCGGGTCGTCCACTAATCGCTTTGGATAAAAGAGGTCGGTGGTTCGATTCCCGGCTCCTCCAGTCTGCATGTCGAAGTGTCCTTGGGCAAGACACTGAACCCCAAATTGCTCCCGTTGGTGTGCCAGCACCCTGCGTGGTAACCTGCCACCATCGGTGTGTGAATGGGTGAATGTACCTACTGACTGTAAAGCGCTTTGGATAAAAGCGCTATATAAATGCAGGCCATTTACCATTTACCAATGGCATCGCAAGAAAGATATTGATTCATAATTATGGTGAGATAAGCATATCGTCCCATCCATAATCATAAGGCACCTCCTCTACCAACATAAACAAAACAAAAATCTATGAACTTACAGAAACCCATTCATTCAAGTATCGTCATATACCTTACACCAGTTTGATATGACTTTACCATGAAATGTATCTCATAAAGAAGAAAAATGTATCCCATAAAAATGTATGCCAGTCTACAAAGTTGGTGCTCTACTGCAAATATTGGTAAACCCCATTAAAGTGGCCTCAACCTACACTAAATCACTGCTTATTAGTCTATTGATTGTTTGTAAGAGCACTCTGGCTGCTCTCTACATATTCTCTATGGTTGAGGAGGACCATAACAATGTAAGCGCATTATTCCCTCCTGTTTGTTTTGCTATTTTGGGATCTGTAGCCTATTTTCCCCTCATTAAAAAAACAATCAATATGCACACTGCTGCACAGACGAAGTGTCTGTACTGTTTATAGAGTATTACCGGTATATGTACAGTAT
>NC_139639.1:18414945-18429945 GCF_964638095.1 Poromitra crassiceps
AGTGGAAAAACAACAAGTAAAAGGAAAATAAATAAGACCACTGTGTCGGTGCGCACACACACACACGCACACACACACACACACACACACACACACACGCACACACACACACACGCACGCACACGCACACGCAGAGAGCAAAATACTGGAGAGAGCTACGCAGCGCAGCCATGAATGATGAGCTTCTGATAGGAGTGATTTGATTGGTCGTTTGATAGGAGTGATTTGATTACATCGCTCGTTTGTCCCGGGATATCTCAGCCTGCACCTCGTGCTCTCTCTCTCTCCTCTTCCACCTCCCACCGCGCCAATCCATTTGCCTCTGAAAGTGACACTTTAAAAGGTTGATAGCTTTGGCCGATCAATGGCTGGCATCAAGCTATCGCCGTGTCCGGAGACGCGGGGGCTGAAGTCAACACGGCGGGTGAAGATGCTTTTTTCGATTTGTCGCCACCTCGTGATCCTCCGCGGGCCCCGTAGCCCGCTAAGCTAACGGGTGCTGCTGACGGCGGTCAGCTTTGCCCCCGGTGGACCGAAAGAGACTGTGAGAGGGTTTGGAAGTCACACTGCTGCGGAAGGAGATGGCTGTACAGATAAAAGCACAATGAGGACATTCATTGATATAATGCATTCCCCTAACCCTAACCTAAACCATCACAACTAAATGCCTAACCCTAAACCTAAGCCTAACCTAAACCAAATTCTAACCTAACCCTTAAAAGTCTTAACCTTCAAACAGCCCTTTTGAAGATGTGTGAGAAAGTGAGGACCAGCCAAAATGTCCTCACTTTCCTAAAATGTCCTCACTTCCCATGCAGGTATAAACCTCAAATTGATTCTCCCTAAGATAGCTGTACAAGAACACACACACACACACACACACACACACACACACACACACACACACACACACACACACACAGACACACACCCAGAAAAAACAAGAAAGCTGCATGAAAATTGAAAATGCACCGTTCCAGCAACGTGCCTCACACTAATTACATGGGACAACATTTTATGACTAAAACAAAGCAAAACTCGTTTCGATAATAAATTAAAACACCCAGTTTCTTTTTTCTCTGTTTTTCGTCACCGAAGTCCCCCCCCCCCCCTCACACCGTTTTCTCATTGCCACAAAGTTGTGATTGAATTCTTCCCCGAGAGACATTATTTCACAATCAGAGCGCTCACTCCAGCTCCCCGTAATTACTCCTCTTCTCCTGTTCAGCTCACTGCTCCCTGAGCAAAGTGGCGGTGAAGATGGAAACCGCTTGTTGTTGTTGTTGTTGTTGTTGTTGTTGTTGTTGTTGTTTTTGTCGACGGCGGCTGAGGTGTGAGCTGAAGATGAGGAAGCTGTGGATTGGGTTTGGGGGGAGGGGGTGGAGGAGGGGTCTGGCTGCGCTGCGCTCAGCGTGAAACCCCACATGTGTATCGCTCCCGGTGGCCCCCGCGGTTCCCGAGTGATCTATCCACACCAGCTGGCTCAAGCTCCCACCGAGCCCCCCCCCCCCCCCCCAACCCCAGGAGGAGGAACCCCAGCCTGGCCATGCTGCTCCACACACCCGCCTAAAGCAGCCTGGCCCTGGTCCTGCACCACGCAGCCAAGCAGGCCGGAGGAGGTGGAAGGCGATGGAGCGTGGATGGATGATTATCCAGAGGTAAAGCCCACCTTGAGGAGCAACGAGCAGCATGGGAGAGAGAGAGAGTGTGTGTGGGGGGGGGGGGGGGGGGGTGGCATGTGCAAGGCTCTCCCTGGAGACATGGAAGAGGAGCTGAGCCAGCGCAGTCGGGGGCCAAGCCTGTTTCCACACCGGCTCTGCACACCCCAAGGGCCTGTCACAGCATCAGCACCGTGGGATCAGGGACACACCCCAGGGCCTGTCACGGCATCACCACCGTGGGATCAGGGACACACGCGCACACACAGGTCCCAGCCACATCCGCAGTATCCCCATCCCTTATCCCCCCGATAGTACAACTTGGAGTATCAGCGTCAGTGTAATACGGCAGAGCGGGGAGCAGGCTGCGTGTGAGAGAGCAGGCGGTATAAATATTCATCAGGCGGCGAGAGGAGTGTGGAGGAGCAGCGCTGAAGCATCTCACAGGGCCAACTCAGAGTGCCACTTTATATTGTCAGCGCTGTGAAGAGCTGCAGAGTTTGAAATGTCAACCCTGTAACTATAGGTTAAATCTACAGCCACCTCCCTCTCGGCCCCGGGACTCCTTCAGAAGAAAATGGAGAACGGCCCCCTCTCTGCGCTCTCTTTACACACAGCCAGGCCCCCCGCCACACACACACACACGCACACACACACGCACACGCACGCACACACACACACACACACACACACACACCAGTGAGTGACCCCCCGCAGGAGCCCGGCGCGCCAAAGCCTTCCGGCCGCCATCCCCTCCACTGAACCGTGCTTTGCCTCTTATCTCCCCCATCTCCCTCCATCTCTCCCGAGTCTTTATCGCGAAAACGCAGCACAGCGCGCTGTTAATCATGCCCCCGAATGAGAGAGGCCTTTTTTCCAATTAGTGGAACTCGCGATCGGGGCACGCGCGCGCGAGTCACACCGGGACGCGGTTTAGCCGCAATGCGTAAGTCAGCCCCGATGAGCCGCTGCCGCCGGCGCCACTTTATGTATGGCCAGTGGGAGGCAGTGTTGGTACCGGGCAGCTCACAGGCACGGGTGTGAATTGTAGAAATGTGAAGCAGGGCGTTTGCTGGGGAAAAAAGAAGTGCACGTACTCAGCAAAAATCTCCCCTGGATAAATAATAAGGCTTCAAGAAAATATCCTTGCTAGAATGTGCCGTGTGAAATCGAAATCTATTGTGAGAGATCTATTGAGTTGCCGGGTCACGCGGGCAAACATTTGGGCATACTACTTGCTTTCCCCGACATCTCATATCGGATTTTCCCCCTCCATGAATAAAGTACTAGAGAACTCTGTGAGCCAGGTTTCAAAACCTTAAGAAACCAGACCTTAAGAATGGACCATTCCTCACTGGATCGACAAAGTCTGCCAACGGCGTAGAGCAGGGTGTTCAAAGTCTGGCGCTGTGCGCCTCCCCTCGGCCATCGGACAAAGCCTGGAACCCCTCGCCCCCTCAGTTTAGTTGCTTATTTCCACTCAGTTCCTAGATGCCTATGGGATCGTGGTTATGTTATTTGATGCCATAGACACTCAATAATTGAGCCAGGATAGCCTGATATTGCTGTTTGACTTCAGACTACATCAAATACATAAAAAGGTCCGTCTAAAGGCACTTTTGAGAGCTAATGTAATAACTAATTTAATATTTTTTCAATTCCATTCACTGAGCCTCCCCTAAAATGGTTTGGAGCCCCCCCTGGAGAAGCCCGCCTCCCACCTTGAAAACCTGTGCTGTAGAGTTTCTAGCTGTTGTGACCAGCAGAAAATGACCATTTCTGGATAAAGAGGGCTGAAACTTTCAGGGGGTGTAAAGAGCACCCATGCGGGTGACCTGACAAAGCAGTTTTTTTTAATTAGGTGATTGCCCTAATTACCTAATGATGTGATGTCATCAGTGATGATGTCATCAGTGATGTCATAGAGCAGGCGAGGCCGCATAGCGGGCGAGCTGCGTATGCGACGCGCAGTGGACGAGCTGCAGGGCGGGCGAGCCTAGGAATTGAGCGCGCATATAGCGGTAGTGTCTATTCACCTTATTCACCACGCCCACTTTTTCTCACTTCCGCGTTACACGCAATTGTATTTGTTCTTCCGGTTCAGCGCTAGTTGGCGGCCAATTTCAAAACAAAACTAATACATATATAATACACTATAATACTATAATACTATCACTACACTGCAGCCAACTTCAGTTACATGTTCATAGCGTTACTGCTGCGAGGAGCCGATGGCTGTACCCGGTCGGCATTTAACGTTAGTTACAAAAGCACGCCTACAGTTTGACAGATAGCTAGTCCGACCGGTGTCAGCACAGCCAGCGCTCCCAGTCCTCGCTGCTCGTTAAATATTTCCAAATAGGCGTTATCCTGCTAAACTGGTCACATATAGGTTTATATATATATGTGTTATAGGTATATGTTACGTTCTCACCCGAAAAATATTAAAACTTTAAAACAGTTTGTTTGTTTTGCTTGAAAACAGCTTTTTGGCAAGTCTAAAAATGACTACGGTAGGCGTAATCTACTTCCGTCTCTAAAACCGGAAAGACGATTACAAAATGACGTCATGCAGAAGCGTCCTTGTATGGGCAAAGAATAAGGTGAATAAACGTCTAACATCAATGAAAAACATCTGACCTAAAGAGTAGTCTGTGTCTGCTGTCTGGAGTCAGATTGTTTGCACTTAATACAAAGTGGTGAAGAGGATGGGTAGAATGAATTTAATTTAACATGTGAATAATGGAGTTTATGTACCGTATGATCTTATACTGCCTTGAGTTAATTGTAATAATCCTATTTCACTCTCCCAAGACCCCTTCATGTGCTGTGTAGGTGGAGGAGTCTGACCCGTGTATACGTCTACAAACATATAGACCAACTTTTTGGCATCAGGTTCAGAGTGAAGTTCGTCAGGAGAATTATGAAATTTCAAAATTTGAAATATTTCCTCCGATATAGTTCCTGACTTGTACAGTAGGTACATGAAAAAATTAGATGACTGCAATGTTGCTTTAAGCTGAGCAAATGATGAGATTATCAGTGTACATGCCGTAACAGTAACAAGACTTTTCCTCTAGTTGTGAATGGGGCAAATGCATGATTCTAACAAACGGGCGCCAAAATGGAAGTGTTTGGTAACTTGAAATGTTTTATTTTATTTGATACCATATCGTTAATGAGTTTTTTCCTATAAAATCATTCCCTTTAAATCATCCAGGAGTTGTTTCTTTTGCTGCATAGTAGCACTGGAAGAGAGTTGCCAATAATGTCCAGCTCTAGAGCCACTTGATGGGGTTAACAACTAAAGGACTTTAACGAGGGTTTTGAGTTGCTGTGCCGGGCATCATAAACAGTGAAAGGAAGGTTAGCAATAAATACACAGGGGATCCATTTGTCGGTGTGTATCTCTGGGTTGGTTCCAGCTTAGCCAGAGAGCGATCACTTTCCCCCCGAGACCAAACCCGCAAAGAACCACAGCATCACGAGAGTATGACGAGAGTGACCATGCATGTTGGGTGAGAAGCCGTAGTCATTTTGATCAATTTGTACATGGGTGCAAATGTATAATGCGTGCGTGTGTCATAAAGAGCGGGGTTCGATTTATTCGGTGTGTGCAGCCTGTGCTCACAACAGCATCACATTCAAATAGGCGACACCCTCACACACACACACACACACACACACACACTGCAGGGCCTTTATGCAACTTGTGCACTTTAATAGTCACCTTCTTGCGACTCCATATATTAACTTGCCCTCGCACTCCATCAATCAGCTCGACACCAATCAGCGCGGCGCCACTGTGCGTAACGTGTTTATGAAAAGAAATAGTTTTGCCGCGGCAGCGAGCGGCCCGGGAAGTACGCCGAGCGTTTTACACCAAAGACACACTCCTTCGAACAGAATTAAGAGGGGGATCGCTTCTCTCCGCCGGCGACAGGGAAGGTTGAGCGGGCGTATTAACCAGAGGTAATTGAATGTAGAATGTATCAGTGCACTGTTTAGCGCTGGGGTTTAACCCTTTCACCCCTCTGCTCCCTCGACCGAGCGGCGAGGTGGGCGGCGACGGATGCCCGTTACAGTACGTCCGCCCCGAGAAGCGGGAGGGAGTTGTTTCCGTTCCGGAAAAAATATTTGGAGTTTAGCGGGAGGCCTGCGGGAGCGCGGCGGTTCAGCTCAGTTCATTGCTATTTATCATGAGTGACGGCCGGGGGAGTGGAAAAATTCAACACCTTTCCGAGTGAGCCATGGAGCTGTCTTATTACCCACAGAGAGGAAGGCAACTAGGTGCACTTACTAGAGTTCTCTCTCGCAAAGAGACAAACAAGAGCAGCGCAATTCAAGCCTTTCCCCCCCCTCCCCCTGCATATTTTTTGCATATTTCATTCTTTGAGCAAGATTTCATGATGCTGACGAGGAATCAGGCGCAGGCGATAAAGAGATGTGAACACAGAAAGTACACACGCCGGATTTAATTCGGGCTCCTTAGCGATGAAACAGCGCGTTGACATTTGGCACAGCGGTCTTGACCCGCAAACCCGTTTCCAGACCGCAGCGTTTTAACAGTGCATCTGACAGATGCAGATATGACCTTCTCAGGCTAAGGTCAGGCTCTTTTCAGTGCGCTGCAGGCCTTTTTCAGCAGTTGATCTTTTTTATTGTTTGTCCCTCCCAAAGCTTCGTGAAGCTGCAGTACTGTGTACGTGCGGCGCCGGCGCGCGTGTGGCGCCAGCCGGTAGACCGGTTGTAAATCTTAATGAACGGCGGGGTCGGGCGCGTACGAGCCGAGGTTAACTGGCAGAGAGAGAGAGAGGAGGGAGCGCGTGTGGCCGACCAAGGTCACGGCGAAGGTGGATAGGAATTCACATTTACCGGCTGCAAGGCTGTACGCAAATACGTTAGGGATGACGAGGACGGAGGGGGAGGAGAGAGAGAGAGAGGGAGGGGCGGGCCAATGAGAAATAGCAGCGGAATTGAAAAGGACTCTTAATTGCTCCGGAGGGAATGTGTCTTGTGTGTGTGAGTAGTTTGAGCAGTACATGAAACAAAATGAACAAATAAAAAAGGAAAAGAGTAGATGAAGCGCGAAGGGGAGAGGCGGGGAGGTAAAGAGAGCGACAAAGTGAGAGCGACGGAGAGCGAGGGATTGTGAAAGGAGGACTTGCTACGTCTCTATTTCCGCTGAACCACAAACCAAAGCTAGTTTCCACCAATTACGTTCATGTCAGTGTGCGTCCCGGATTCAAAATGCAACAACAGCCTCCAGGGGCCTTCACTCTTTCCTGGTACACACTCGTCGTCTCTGCCTGCCTGCCTGCCTGCCTGCCTCTCTCTCTCTCTCTCTCTCTCCCTCACTCTTTCTCTCTGGCTCTCTCTCTCTCTCTCTCTCTCCCTCACTCTTTCTCTCTGGCTCTCTCTCTCTCTCTCTCTCTCTCTCTCTCTCCCTCACTCTCTCTGGCTCTCTCTCTCTCAAACACACACACTCCCCCATCCCATGCGTATAGCACGCACAATAATCACTCCCTCTAGCTTTGGCTCTCTTTGTTAGCCACACACACTCACGCACCAGCCAGCCAGACATACTGTACACACTCACGCAACCATGCGTGCGTGTGTGCACACACACACACACACACACACACACACACACACACACACACATGCACGCACACACAAACCAGCCTCCTCTGTCACTCCCCTCCACTGTCATCCAACTCCATTTCTCTCACTCTCTTCTCCTCAGGCTCTCCATCCAACCAACCAACCAACCAACCAACCAACCACCCCCCCTCCCATCACACACTTCAATACTTCTGTGTGTGTGTGTGTGCGTGCGTGCATGCGTGTGTGTGTGTGTGTGTGTGTGTGTGTGTGTGTGTGTGTGCGTGCGTGCGTGCGTGCATGCGTGTGTGTGTGTGTGTGTGTGTGTGTGTGTGTGTGTGCGCGTGTGCCGTGTGCCCTCCTCTCCTCTCAGATGATAGTAATAGGGGGAGCTGATAGCCGGAGCTGGGAGATGAGGGATGAGGCCATTGATGAGCGCGGCTGTGACAGCCTGGCAGCGCGCTATAGACGAGCGGACCTTCATTATTAGCCCCAACAATAACAGCAACACTCGGCCACTTAATTGAATGAAAACGGACAGAGAGAGAGAGAGAGAGAGAGAGAGAGAGCGAGAGAGAGAGAGAGAGATGGAGAGAGAGAGAGATGGAGAGAGAGAGAGATGGAGAGAGCGGCGGAGGTCAGTCGGCAGACAAAACCAGGAAAATAGAAGCAGGAGTAGAAGGGGAGGGGAGGGGGGAGTGCAGATCTAGCCGGAGAGAGAGAGAGGGAGAGAGAGAGGGGGGGGGGGAGAGAGAGAGGGAGAGAGAGGGGGAGAGGTAGAAGAGGAAATAAATCGTGAAAGCACCACAGAGGGGGCCTTGGGACGGAGCATGCCGGGGCACGGGGGGGGAGAGACGCGCTGGACAATTAGGACGTTCTCTCCTTTCTTTTTTTATTGAGCGGAGAGATGAATAAATAATTGACAACGTTCTGTTCCGAGGGGGGAGGAGGGGAGAGGAGGGTTATAGAGGAGAAGAAAAGGGCCTTAGCAAAGAGAGGAGAGAGTCCAGAGGGGGAGGGGATTGAAGGTATGTGTTTTTAAATGGAAACTGCTAAATCTAACAAGACAAGTGCGGGTATGTCTTCCCCCTCCCCCCCCCCGCCCCGTTACAAACTGAAATAGGATAAAACCATAGACTGTTTAAACATATGGAAGTAGCCACCGTGATGTCACCCATTAGTTTGTGGACTCCTGTTTTGAACCTTAGCCATCTTGGTTATTTGGAGCCAGAAGCAGCTACAGTAGCGTGAGACCAGAGGTTTCCCACAGAGCCGCTGTCTGCTATTAGTCTGTGATCGGCGAGCTGCGCGATCACTGGATAGGCCACCTGTCAATCACGCCCCAAAGCATATAGTCTGCTTTATCATCTGTTTGACTGGAAACAGGACCATCATTTACTAAATAAACATCGTGCTGTATTGAAGAAGACTTGCAACTAGCGATTGAGACCATAAACTCATTAGGAAAGTGTTGACTGAGGCCATAAATCAAGTGAGAATTAGGGTAATTCCCCCATTGACTTCTATACAATCTGACTTCTTTTTGCAGCCAGGGGAGTCGCCCCCTGCTGGCCATTAGAAAGTGCAGGCCATTAATACCGGTTTGAGTCACTTCCGCATAGGCTTCATTTTTTCAGAACCAAAGGTCACCGAGTGGTCTTTACACACTGTTTCCCGGAGATAACGGAGAGGAAGAGGAGCTTCTCACAGTCCATCATCCTCTCTCTCTGTGTGTGTGTGTGTGTGTGTGTGTGTGTGTGTGCGTGTGTGTGTGTGTGTGCGTGTGTGTGTGTGTGTGTGTGTGTGCGTGCGTGCACTGTATGGGTATTTATATCACTGTGCACTTGTGTGTCCACATGAAATGGCTGTAAATCCGTGCCTTGGCCTTTTTGACAGCCTTGATTTAGCGGGTGCAGCAGGCTCCGCGTGTCCCAAGCTGCTAATCAAATTGTCACGGAAATACCACAAACATGCTTACAACATGCCGGGGTCACGCCGACGGCATCATCGCTCATGGTAATGGCGGCGCGCGGTTTCAGATGCCCTTCCTTTTGTCGGGAGCCCGGGATTAAAAAGACAGGGGGGGGGGGGCAAACGGGGGAATACGGAGCAAAAATCAATTTTTGCGTCTGCACCTTCGTTTCCACTGCGGTGTGAGAGAGGGAATACATTAATCAGGGTCAAATCACGCTCTGCCTGGGAAATGAAGGAAGAGCGGAGGCGAGAGGAGAGGAGCGCGGGGAGGCATCAAAAGGGAGAATAAGGCCTCTAGTATGAACTGATGGTGAGATGTGTAGGCACAGGCAGTGGAAGGAGGAGGGGGGGGTAGTGTGTGAAAAAGACAGACAGGTATACTGTAGCTGCACTGGCCATTTAATGATAGGGGGGTGTGGGGGGGGCTCTCTGGTGGCAACGCTGGCCTGAATTTTTCATACCCGGGATGGCGGGGAGACGGCGTGACATATCTCGCCCGCGTCCCAGCGGGAGTGGGCTTTCATCAGCCGTCCCCCGGCTGGCTGGCCGGCCGGGCCGGGCGGAGAGAGAGATGGAGTGGAGAGGAAATAAAAGTCGAAATTGTTTTGAGAGAGGCGAGCCGCAAGAAAGTTAATACAGAGGACGTTGTGAGTGTGTTTATGGTCTTGTGGAAAATAAAAGCGTTTGGACTCGGCTATTGCGAGCGGTTATGATGGATCTTGGGTAATGGAGTTTTGATGGATGAGCGCCGTCTGAGTGGAGCGGAGCGCCCGGGCGGGGCGGGGCGCGACTTGGCCCGGCTCGACCACGCCGATCACCCGACCCGCCAGAAATTACAGTATAGCGCCAGCGCTGGGCCCGCCGTGGTGCGCCATGTTTAATTCTGCAGCGAAATTGTTTAGGTACAGTATGTGATATTGAATATCCCATAACCTTTTAGAAGTGCTATCAAACAACTGCAAACCCTCAGAGACGAACCCACAGAGGGGCTTCGGAAAACCACTTTCCTGTTTTCCTATGATCTCAAAAAAATCCCCCAAATTCCCTCTTGCCCCTCCCCCCCCTCTTTAAAGACTTCCAATTAAGCGAGGTAAAATGATCATGTTTTCTCATCTGTAGCCTCCCTCTGGTAAACATTGCCGGTAGGATCAATTAACAGATGGCTAATGAGCAGAGTGGGGGTCTGCCTCGATATTGCACCATTGTACAGTGGCGATTTTTAATTAATGGCTTTTGAAGTAAAAATTGCAAAAGTTTTTAATTGTTTTTTGCTTTTCTAGTGGGAGGGGGGCAGTTAGGGGAGGGGGGGTGAGATCAGAGTGTTAATTATAAACTAGGGGCTTTAAAGTGAGGAGGATTTAGACTCTTAATTAAAGGGGAATTTGATGCGACCAACAGACTGAGTTCAGTTGCCGCACACACCCCCCCGTTATTCTGTGTCTCTCTCCTCTTCTGACGGCCTGCCTCCCCTTCTGTTTTGCACTCTTCCATCTTCCTCCCTCTCGCTCTCTCTCGCCTCTTTGTGGTGTTGATGTCTCTCTCTCTTTGCCGCGTGTTGCTCAGAAGCCGGATTAGGGACTTTTCCGGAGCGCCGCTGCTCAAACGGGGGTGGGTGTGTGGGGGTGGGGTCAGAGATGAAGCTGGGTGGGGACAGGAGGAGGAGGGCAAGGGGGACGGTTCAGTCACTCTCGGACTTCCAAGATTGAATTAGCGAGTTTTAGACAAATCAAAGTCCTTTTTGGAGACGTTCACAATACGAGGGATCAGCCGAGCAGCATTTTGGTAAACAAACCGCGTCACTGGGTGGCAACGGCAATGGAACCCTATGGAGCCCAAGTGGCGCGAGGCTTGTGTTTGTGACTCTAGCCGTCTAACTCTGTTTACGTTTTAAAAACTGCGACAATTCACACAACTTCAACACGACATGGTTTTGCTCTCACTCACAATGTCAAAATATAAGCGATGTGATGTATAGTTTTTCAGATATTAACGTTTGTTTGGCACAACTCATACTATTAACTGCCGCGGGGTTCCGTATTTCTGGGTGTCAAGTGACGTCACGCTGATTCGTCCTATATGTTGTTTTCTCTCCCCCTCCCTCCCTCTCTCCCTCTCTCCCTCCCTCCCTCTCTTAATAGCCCATAAGATTGTTTTCATACCAGTGATAAATTAGGCTGAAGTGATTAGCGTGGTGTGAAACGTGATTACATAGCTTTGCTGATTTGTCGAACAGATGCCCTCTACCAGCGAGACTTTGCTAGGTTACAGTGTTAAACTCAGCCTGGCTCACAGCTGCAGATCCCAGCAGACGTCTCCAGGTTAATTGCCTTGATTGTGGATATAGCTCCACCATACCGCGGGGAATGCAACCTGCAACCCATTTGTTATTGCGATAGCCGTTAGCATTTGCACACACACGCGCGCGCGCACACACACACACACACACACACACACACACACACCAGCGGCGTGTTTGCAAAGCCAGCCCCTACATAAACAAGAGAGGGGGCAGAAAAACATGTACCTCTTGGCAAATGGCTGACGCAGTGCGTTTGACTGGAGAAAGAGCGTTGATGACAGAGTCGTTAAAATCAGACCATGGGGCCATTACGGTGTTTGCCAATCATCAGGATTAACGGGGGCCAGTGGCGGTGGCGGGACGCGGCACAAAGCGCCAGACGTTTCTCTCTGAGCCGTCGTCAGCAGGGGCGGAATAACATGAAAGAATAATAATGCGGGGTGATGGCCGACCTCCTGTCGTCTCGCCCCTTTCCGCCCGCGTTGCCGTGATTACGCCAATCACCGTCATTAGCATTCCCCCACATGAATGTGATTTCTCATGCTTTGCCGCGTGCATGATGATAATGCCTGCTGCCCGGCCGGCCCCCTACCTGCCGGCCGCGGCGGCGCAGGGCTAACCGCGTGACAGCAGTCAACCGGCGCCGAATTAGCCGCGGCTCCTCGAGCCGTAGCTAGTACTGTATTAAAGCACAGCGCGCATGGCCAATGTGCAACCGGGCAAATTCCACTCCACTCTCTGATGAAAGCAACAACCTGACCCTGCACTAATCAGCCTCTATCCATCCCAGCGCCACGTGCCTCTCATCTCCCCTCTCCTCTCCTCATCTCCGAGGTGGAGCGAGGATTACCAAATATCAATCTCTCTCCTCATCCCTCGATCTTTTTAACTTGGTTGCTTCTCGTCACGTGTACGCTCTCTCCTTATCTGTTTATCCCCCTCTCTCTAATCTTCATTTTTTTCTTCTCCCTCATCCCCCCTCCCCCACCCCCGTTCGCTACCGACCCTGGCTCTCTGCATTAATACGTTTTTCTTGCTTTTATCCGACTACTGTGTTACCTCTCCTAGGTCTTCTCTTCAATTGGACATTATCCAGGGGGGAATAATGGTGATGCGCTCTCATAAAGCTCCATCAGGAAATGGCTGGTGATTGAGTACAAAGGAAGTAGAAAGAGAGATTTGAGCAGGAGCTTGTTCTGACAAGAGTTCATATATACTGTGGGTCTCCGGGGACGATTTAGAGCACTTGATGGAAAAAACAGCCATTGGAATCATCATCAGAGGCAACACAGATGCTGTTATTGTGCGGATATTGGAGGATGCAGCTATGATATGATGTATTTGCTCAACACACAGTGCCAGTAGCCTGTATATATCAGTAACCTTTCTTGTACATTGTGTGTTTTTAAAATAACTACAGCAGCTCACACAGTTCAGTTCAATGGCACACCCACATCAATGTTAGGATTGGGAAAAAATACACGATTTTCCCCTCCCAGCTTTTCTTTGTTTTGCCCACTTGGAGTCATTTTTCAAGGCATTTCCAACCTGTGCTTCGGTATTTTGTTCTTTGATGCTGAGAGCTCATTCAATGCAGGATCACATTAATCATGATTATGCCACGCTGATAATGAGAAATAAGTAGAATTAATATTCATTTGCCACTCGGCATCCACTGTGACTCTGAAATGCAAATAGACGTCGTCTAGTGCGACACGCCAGCCTGTGTAAGCCATGATTCAAAGTACACTGCATAACTTGGAAACTTAGCGGATTAGCCAACCATGTAGCCTAAAGAATATGCCCTTTATTCTTGTTGGATGCAATATTGTAGCTATGAATATGATCAGGAAGTGAAAATGCAGCAGTGCTGTAGAGGCACTCCAAGATGAGAAGCATTTAGTGCACAGATATGTTTTCCCCCACTGTAGCATTTGTGGCCAAACCGTTTCACTAATTAAGATTTTTTTTTTAACTGACAAATGACTTTTTATTGGCACGACTTGGATACGGAAAGGCGGCGGGTTTGGATTTGTCGAGATGCGCCTAATTATTCTGGTGGTTGCTCATGCTGCTGCGATGCCTCTCCTAAGCTCAGGCTGTTATTTGAAGTGAAATGTTCTGTTGGGTTTTGAATAAAAATCAACTCAAATAAATAACATCAGGTGGGCAAAATCAGTCGGGCCTTGGGCTTAGCAGCAAAATGATAGCGCGCAATCACAACACCCATAAATAATAATGGCATGTTTTGAATCGCGGTGGCATTCGCGGAGGTCGTGACGGAGGTCGTGACGGAGGTCGTGACGGAGGCATGCGTTTTCTCACCGAGGTCCAAGTGGTCAGTGGTGTGAGAGGTCTGCTAAAGGGGACAGTTGCCACTCCTGGCCTTTAAAGAGGAGCTGAACCCAAAAATGACTTTTTATTTTATTTTAGATCACATCCCTTCATATGCAGTGCACCTGTTTAATGTATGCAAAACAAATATCACAAAAATCTAATTCCTTTAGTTTTTCACACTTTTTCACATCAAAAGTTCATTTTTCAGGATTTCATTCATAACTGTAATCTACAGTATGCTGACATCATGAACTATCCAATTTCTACCCCATTTCAACCAATCATATCACGACATGACAGCTGTTAATCAATCTTCATTGCGACAAGAAAATTCTGAGCTTTCAAGATGGCTGCATAGTGCCTACATGGGCAGACTTTTCTAGCCCATAAATGTTAATATTATATTTGGCCAATAAGTATGTAACATACAAAATAAAACAAACGGTAATGTCTTCATTTAATGTAGAATGCAAAGGACATGTAACTGGCTCATTAAACTCGCATTCCAGGAATATCGTATTTACCGAGGCTCTTTAGCGCGGCTAGTCGACTCCAAGCCGGCAGGCAGCACTCTTGCCTCGGCGTGTCCGCACGGAAGCAGCCGGCTGCCCGGTTCTATGCGCTTCCCACTCGCATAGCGGCAGAACACGCTGAATCCCACTCCATTTGGAGGGAGAACACCCCATACAAGTGCCAGGATTGGCCAACGCCAACTCCAGTCACCAGAACAGTCAAATCAAATCATCCACACGCTATGTCCCGCCTCACGACCCTGTTCCAGTCAAAGCAATGTTTGTTTTCACTCGGATACGTCATCACAGACGCTGAGATGTCACTCGTCTTTAACGTTACTGCCGAGTTCTTTCTCGCTGTAGTGCTGCAGCCTGGAAACAGTGTTCACTGTGCACAGTGTTGAGTGTAGTGCTGCAGCCTGGAAACAGTGTTCACTGTGCACAGTGTTGAGTGTAGTGCTGCAGCCTGGAAACAGTGTACACTGTGCACAGTATTGAGTGTAGTGCTGCTAGCCTGGGTAAACCCATCCCCCACGTGACCTGCTCTCAGACCTGTTCTCAGTCACCTAGTGACTGGGAACTGAGAGAGCAGGTCACGTGGGGGCTGGGTTTACCT
>NC_139639.1:18434945-18437744 GCF_964638095.1 Poromitra crassiceps
CATTCACAGATTCAGCATCATCCCACAACAAATGCCTCCCACTACCGAGTGCTGCCACAAACAGAATATTTCAGTTCTGAAATTTCAAAATATTGCACATATTATGTATTTCCAGCTACCAGCAGGGGACCAGTGTTGTAGTCAAGTCACTATATCTCGAGTCCCAGTAGTCTCAAGTCCCCTGTGTTCAAGTCACCAAAGAAGAGTCTGAGTCGAGTCCCCATTACCTAAGTCCGAGTCCGGAGTTACTGAACATGAGCGTGAATCTACATCGAGATGGACTACACGTGCCTGCCCTTGCATGAACTTGAATAATGTCACAGTATTAATATTGCTATCAATATCTTATGCCTTTAGGGCCTATTACAAATTAACTTTTAATTACGATTAACAAAAACAAAAAAACAGCTTCATCAATTAACAAATCTGAGTCCTCGTCTCCAACTTCCGAGTCTGAATGCATGAATGCTCGCGAGTCCAAGTCTGAGTCATCAGTGCTCAGGTCCAAGTCGAGTTGAGTCATGAAAATCAGAGATGGGAAGTAACACGCCTCAAACACCCCGATCTACTGTGCTGCCTGGGATTGTAACAAGTTTGGGGGTGTTGTGTAGCTTCTGTTAGCCTCCTGGATAGCCAGCTAACATGACAGACTCAAACCACGGCAGTTGTGGGATTTCACACAGACTGTTTATTTATCATTTGACCATATTTTAAGCCTGGTCTCTACGGCGCTATGTTTCTACACACATGTAGATGTTCAAATACAGAGTAGTTCGCACACCCCAAGTTGTCACAGAGAAGAGTCTGACTTGCGTCTTGCATGGAGGCAGACTAGAGGAGAAGTGAGACGTAAAGTAAGTTGTTGCCGTAAAGCCAATACAATAACAAGGAGCGCCACACAGTGGACCAACATGTAATTGCAAACAAAGTGACTGTTACAGGATGGAAGGCTGGACATACTGCAGGAACTCATCAGGTTCCGTGCTGCTGTTGAAATGGACCGCGTTCACACCCTTGAGAGGTCTCCTCTCTACATCAGCGCTGGACACAACCACCTGGACTGCTTCCACCTGCTGCTCCAGGTCGCTGGCGTTCTGAACCGTTATGTGGCTTCTCGCCTGCTGGAGGTGGTGCTGCAGGGGTCATGCCTATGTTCCCCGGGTTCTATGTTCCCCGGGTTCTATGTTCCCCGCTCCTGCTAAAAAGGGTTCTATGTTCCCCGGGTCCTATGTTCCCCGCTCTCGAAAAAGGGTCCTATGTTCCCCGGGTCCTATGTTCACCGCTCCCGAAAAAGGGTCCTATGTTCCCCGGGTCCTATGTTCCCCGCTCGTATGCGTGAAGTCGGCGAGTGCAAACCGCAATATCTCGAGGTTGTGAGACTTCATTGACGGACTGCATGAGGGAAAGCTATAGGCTATAGGCTCAGATACAGTATATGCACACATTCAGCAGCAGGAGCAGCAACATGCTATCCATAATATTACATTTTTGAGAGAGAGAGAGAGAGAGAGAGAAAGATCAATATTTGCAACATTGACGCAGCACAAATCGCCTCTGCTTATATAACCCACAGACATGCACAAGTTCTGTAAAGCCATTCAAATAAATTGTTTAATTTCACTTGTTGCCTATAAGTCCACATGCTCTATTAATGAAATAAAAAATATATAATATAAAAAAACATTGGGAAACATATCAAGCGAAATTAAACAATTTATTTGAATGGCTTTACAGAACTTGTGCATGTCTGTGGGTTATATAGGCAGAGGCGATTTGTGGTGCGTCAAAGTTGCAAATATTGATCTCTCTCTCTCTCTCTCTCTCTCTCTGAAAATTTTTATATTATGGATAGCATGTTGCTGCTGCTGCCGCCGCGCAGTCACCAACTTATAATTTATTTTTACTGTCGGACTCGAATGTGTGCATATATCTGAGCCTATAGACTGGAGTTTTCCCTCATGCAGTCTGTCAATGAAGTCTCACAACCTCGAGATAGTGTGGTTTGCACTCGCCGACTTTACGCATACGAGCGGGGAACATAGGACCCGGGGAACATAGGACCCTTTTTCGGGAGCGGGGAACATAGAACCCGGGGAACATAGAACCCGGGGAACATAGGTACGCTCCCGTGCTGCATAACAGCTGCCTGGCGGCTTTCGTCCAGCTACCGGGAGAGGAGTCTGGTGCCGCAGGTCTCCATAGTGGGATTGCGATGGGCGGCGCTCAGCGGCAGTGCCCTTGGAAAATAGTTTCCAACAATCCAACTTGCCGTTTTCAGCATGTAGCAAGCAATGAGCTAGCGTGTAAGTTTCTGCCATTAGCTTGCTAGCTAATTAGCGTTGTTGTTTTCACTGAGGCGGCAGGGCACTACCGTATTTACAGCGACACACAGGGAGGAGGGAGCGGAAGCCGCTCTGATTGACATGGTCGGAGCCAATGACAGAGCTTGTAATAAGCCGGGAGCAGACATCCGACTGCCACCGAAACAGTCGCTCCAATGGGGAGCAGCTGTAGAGCAGGGGAGGGTTTATCCCAGTTGCCTGTTTCCGCGGCGCCAGACTCCTCTCACGGTAGGGAGGGGAGGCTGGCCGCGAGACTACACCAAAACTGACGTGAAGGACTGCCAGATTATTTATTTTAATTTCCTAGATTTAGTTCTTCAGTGACTGTTTCAAACAAATCCAGGACCATGAAATACCATCAGCATACACCACATGTAGCCAATCCTACTACTACAATTGGAGAGCTGCGTGTCCGTGTGTGCTTGGCTCATCGTCTCAGACTCCCCAGCCTAGAATT
>NC_139639.1:18437944-18440444 GCF_964638095.1 Poromitra crassiceps
ATCGCCGGATCGCTTCTGCATTGCACTCAGAAAATCCTTGATGGACAGTGTGTCCTAATCATTCCCCATTAATAAGTGCTCAAAGCACTTTTTTTTAAACCGTTATTCTATCTTGCTCTACGTAGAGTATTATTATCAGAACTTTGTCCCGCGCGGGGAAAAAACACTAGGCTCATTATGAAGGTATATAATGAAGGTATAAATGGTGTTCTGTGCTTGAAAGGCCCTCTGTGCTCTTGTTAAAGGCTCTGTCCCGCCTGCTCATCTGCGAGTTCTCCTACAGTACCTGTCCTGAGCTGCTCCATACACTTTTAATTAACGCAGCGCAATGATTAAAGTTTTAACTTAATTATCTTTATCTTTCCTCTCAGGGTGTTCAAGCCTCCACGGGAAACTGAATGAGACGCTTCGCGAGGAGGAGGGGGGGAGAAAGAAGAGAAAAAGCAGCGGAGAAGAGAGGCTTGGCGAGATCGAGGGAGATAAGGAGGAGGAGGAGTGACCTGACACCTGCCCTCCAGCTCAGTGTGAAGGGCACCGAGTGGGAGAGTGAGAGGAGGAGGGGGCACGGAGGAGCAAAGAATAGACGGTGAGAATGAAGACAACCAGAAAGCAAGCCTGCCCCACACAGAACTTCACTCAAATTAGGGACATCTTCCCGCAAGGCAAACATGATTACCAGAAATCTCGTCCTATTGGTCTCACTGTGCCTGTGGGAGGGGCTCGCAGGAGGCGCCTCAGCCAGTAAGATTGTGCGAAGGAGAGGCGTGGGCGGAGCGCACGCGATGAAGCTCGGCGAGGGCAGGGCCGTGGACCAGTGGGACGCGAGCGTGGATGCCAACGCGATGACTATCCGAAACCTGATTGGTCACGAGCGCGAAGGCGAAGGCGGATCTTTTTCTTACGCCAAAATGCTGCAGAATCATGCCGCTGCGTCTGTCGCTAACAAGGAGAGGCTCGGGATGAAACCTAAGCGTGAGGTTGATTCTGTCAACAAACAAGATGTGACTCAACACAGATTAGCCAACAACAAGGAGTTAACCCAGGAGATTAGGAGAGCCAAGAACAATACCAAGAATGCAGAGACCGCTAGCAAGATAGGGAGGTCAGAAAAGCATTCGTAATCCATCATAAACCAGATTTTCACGCTAATAAAACCAGATTCAAACCAGTCTTAGATCCAGGACCAGACCCGATTTGAGCGTTCACACGACAGCGTGCCGGGAAAAGGAGTCGGCGTGGACTCCAACCGAAAGCTTGAACCTCACCGGCAGTTACGGGGTTCTGAAACTGCTCTCCAAAGAGAACCTCGTTAGGATCGTCAACTCCCAGATGCAGAGTGTTCCGAGCCGGAGCTTTCAGAACAAGGGCAGCCGGAGCAGGAAGAGAGATTTGATTGACGTTAATCACGGCCAGATAGAGGCCCTCAAAGTGCAGAGGCAAGATGTAGCTGTCACTCAGACTCACACCGGTTTGGATAATCACACCGCATTCCATACGCAAGCCCAGTCACTACTTTCAGTCCAAATCAGAGCGCTCGTAATAATCCTTTGAGCGACGCCCCCTCGACTTCTAGTAAAGGACAGGAACGCAGTGACGGCAAGAGCAAGCACCTCGTCCGTCCGCTATCAACACCTCCGAACGAGGTCAGTCTCCCCCTCGAGAGAGAAGTCATGATCAGTCAAACAGAAGCTCCCTTTACATCGACTAAACATCTCCCGCTGTACGTTCCTTCTCAGACAAATGACTCGCCTCCATCCGTGCTGACACTGCAGCCCCTGGGAGAGAGACCGGGGAGTAGAGTGCTGGATTCCCTCAGAGACCCATTAAGAGAGCCACTTCACTCTGCGCAGACAGAACTCAGCACAGCTCGCTACCCGAAAGATGATGAAGACGCCGAAGCCGTCAACGGCACTCACGTCCTGAGGCTCCGCCCACGTGCCGAATGGGCCCGGGACACGAGTGACAGCGGCGCGAAGGATGTCAATCATCCCCAAGCGGGAAACGCGAAGGGCCTGGTGTTTGAAGAGGCGGCGCCAGAGGAGGAAGGGGAGGGGCTCGGCCGTACGGAGAGAAAGGGGCCTCGCTCGCGCAGCAGGCGGAGCTGGATCTGGAACCAGTTCTTCGTGATCGAGGAGTACGCCGGGCCGGAACCCGTGCTCATCGGACGGGTAAGAGGCTAAAGAAATCTGCATGAATCATTTACAAAGGCTGTGAACTGTTTCATGAATGTTTTATGAATATTTAAGCCTCAGTTTCAACTCTCTTACATGACTAATTTCACCTCAGGTACGTGTCTTAACACCATCAGTAGTTTGCATAAGCATATTAGCATAAGCATAGCATATTAGCATAAGCTCACCCCTCGGTCAAGCTGCAGGTTCTATTCTGCGTTGTCACTACTAGCCTTCAATTGGAATTGACTGACATTGCCTTAGTATGCTGTGGTGCCTTGCAGTTTGCCCATCAAAAGTTCAATGAATCAATGGGGTACTGAGGCGCA
>NC_139639.1:18445444-18506402 GCF_964638095.1 Poromitra crassiceps
TAAAACAGAGAGAGGGAGGGGGAGGTTAAAAAAAAGAGAGAGGGAGGGGAGATTTAAAAAAGAGAGAGGGAGGGGGAGGTTAAAAAAGAGAGGGAGGGGGAATTTAAAAAAGAGAGAGGGAGGGGGAGGTTAAAACAGAGAGAGGGAGGGGGAGGTTAAAACAGATATAGGGAGGGGGGAGGGGCATGTACTGTACTGTATAGCAAGGGCAGCGTTAATGGGTTGTGGATATGCTGAGAGCGGAGGGGGGGTGAAAAAAGAGTGGAGGAAAGTGAGGAAAGGTTAATGGCTTACAACTAGCAGAGGGGAAGAACGTGTGAGGCAGTTAAGAGAAAGACAGGGGAGGGGACGGAGTGAGAGATCACATATGTTTCTAAAGCTGACCTCGTGCTGAGGGAAGAGAGGGAGGGAGGGAGGGAGAGAGAGGGAGAGGAAGAGAGAGAGTGAGGGAGAGGGAGGGGGGGCAATGAAAAGTGACAGCCGGGAATCCAGGGCATCCAGGGATGGAGAGGCACGGCGGAAATCAAGAAGGAGGATGAAACGATGGCGGGGCGCGAGAGCACGCTGAAAGCAGTTAAATACCATTTTTATTGCAAACCCCCGCGGGGGCGGCATTCAGATGTGCCTCTCTGCCGAGTGGGTGCCGAATCACACGGAGACACGGAGAGATAGAGGGGATGAGTGAGGGGGGGAACAGGGCTACAAGAGGAAGGAGAGGGAGAAACTGCGCAGTCTATTAAAGATGGAATTCAATTGAACACAGCCGGCCTTTCTCTCCTTTACTTCCAATTTCCCTTCTCGGCGTTTCATCTGGGGATAATGCCCAACAGATCAGCAAAGTGAGCATCTGAATTTAAAACGTCAGCCCTCCTGGATGGGAGAATGGCGGTGCTTCATCCGTGGGAGTGTACAGAAGCGCTTACAGACTTCTTAGAATGCAGCTACACCATCTCCAGCATAATGTGAATGAATCACCTCTCAGATAACCCTCGAAATTGGTGTTAGTGCGTGGAAAACCTCGACAACCCCGGCTAACGTGATAACACCAAATAACCCACACGTGTCCGTTCATACTTGCGTTATTGCCAAAAGTTAACCCTCAAGGTTAACCATGCTAGGTGTGAGATAGGGAGCGTTAGTGTGCTTAAGTGATATCACTGGAGCAGCACCTGTGCGGCGATATGACGCAGCGGAATATGTGAGGCGCAGGGGTTGACTTGATGATTATGCAGGGCGGCTCTGCCTCCGTGACCTTCAGCGTATATTTATGCGTTTAGTCCCGTCGAGCCGAGGCCCCGGCCGCTCGCTTGGCTTCTCCCCGTGGCCCTGAAGGAGGCCGCGAGTCAGGGAGCGGAGGCCACGGGATAGGAGAGAAGAAGGCACATGACAGGGACAGATAGGAGAGGAGAGGAGGGTATGGAGGTGATGTAACGTACCCTCTGGTGGCCATAGAGTGCCAAAGTAAGTCGCCCGCGTTCAGCATTATGAACCAAGGGATTTCATCCGCCATTCATTTTTCCATCTACATCTCGTAAAATGCTTAGCCTATAAAAACAGAGTTTTACTTGGTCAAACCAGGTGATTCAGCTATAGAATCAGGGGAGACCATATAACATTTAACTTGGGTCAAAAATAAAAACGTTTATTTTTTTTGGTCCGAGTGAAATGTTATATGGTCTCTCCAGCTTCTAAATATAGCTGAATCGCTTGGTCTGCAAACAGCTGACTGCTTTTCAAAATGTATGACATGGCCATCTCAACATAATATGGTTAGAAATCAGAAGTATTCCTTTAATGTCTCCTACAATAAGCACAATAATATACATATATGTACAATGTGACAAAATAATCCTCGACCGGGTGAATCAAGGCTCTCACAACAGGGTGTTATGCAATGATGAGCAGGTGTGGATCATGGTTACACAACGGATCTACACCTACACCACAACTATCTCTTTGAGCCACCTCTCATTTACCTGCTCAGGCGTTAGATACTGTATGAAGCTCGGCGTAATTATTTCAGGAAGGCTACCTCCCTTCAGGCATCAATTCCTCATCACTGTCACTATTTATTATCCATTAAAACCATGAGAAGACTACATCCCTGTTTCATAATTACTTAATAATAATAATAATAATTACTATTTATCCAAACAGCTAAGCCGTAGCGCCCTCCTGCACTCCCTTGGGAATCAATCACAAATCGCTGTAGGCCTGTTGTTTATTTGCTATTACCTGCCTTTGTGTGTTGCTGTCATACTGCGCTCCCCCACCTGGGACAGTATACTATCTACATCATCACATTCATGAGGTGGTTCTATTGGAGTCGATACCAAAGCTTTCCTTCTTGCTCACATTTCCCTAACGTCTCATCTGGACTCGTAAATCTAGTCTCTTCGGTTATTCGTTATTTGTGGACAGCAATCGGATGTGGTGGTGACGGTGACTGCCATAGTTTTGTGTGTGTGTGATTTCCCCCCATTTTCTCCCCAATTATACTTGGCCAATCTATCCCCATGCTACCCTATTGGCTGCCCCGGTCGCTGCTTCACCCTCTGCCGATCTGTGGAGAGCCGAGACTAGCACCATGCAGGGCCGGCCCGCCCTATATGCGAACCAAGCGGCTGCCTAGGGCCCCGGGAGTTGGGGGGGCCCCCAATTTTTTTTTTTTTTTTAAATAAACACAGGCTATAATATTATAGGCTGTGTGTGGTAGTTAAAACATAGGTTGACGTTTATTTATGTTTGTAGTTTAAACAAAAACATAAATACTGTAGGCTACATACAACACAAAAGGCTGTTATTTACCTTTTGTCGCCACCTGGTGAGTAAATATATATGTAACTAAAACCATTAAAATTGACAACCGGTCCTGCATGTATCTACCGGTCCTTGGCACAAAAAAGGTTGGGAACCCCTGGTTTAACTGACCTGGCAACCCCTATGGCTGCTGGGTTCTACACGCTTGCTTGACACTGATAGGGCTACAAACGAGCGTCATTGTCATGTTTGTTTGTTTTAAATATTCTTCTAAATATGGCTAAAAGTCCAAAAACGTCAAATTTTCTTCAGCGCTGCCCTAGCCCTACCCCTAGCGGGCAGCACCGAGAGTCCCCTCCTTACAGCACCCCCTACTTAAAAGTACTTCCAGCGCGGATGCCCCCAAACCTCCGCCCCTGGGAGGGGGCCCCTGATCTATATCCTGCTTAGGGCCCCCAGATGGCTAGGGCCGGCCCTGGCACCATGCTTCCTCCAACACATGCACAGTTTCTAGCTGCTTCTTTTCACCTGACAGGGGGAGCTTCACCTTTAGGACGTAGCACGTGGGAGGATCACGCTATTCCCACCAGTTCCCTTCCACCCCGACTAGGCGCCCCGCCCGACCATAGGAGGCGCGAGTGTTGGTAGGCAGGGAATCTATCGCTCCTCTACCCAGACGCCCATGGTGACTGCCATAGTTTCATCGAGATTTGCGATGTAACTCCAAAGCCTCTATTCTACGCAGGAGAGTAGGACATGACAGAGGGAAGAGACTACACACGTTACCTGTTTACAAGGGCAGTATCGCCGCAAAAGTCCTGCCACAGTGGTCGTGGCAGAGTTTGGAATTTGGAAGTTTGTTTTTTAAGGTACATGATGGAAACACACACACACACACACACACACACACACACACACACACGCTTAGAGGCGCTGTGAAATTTGTCCTCTGCATTTTTCCCATCCTGGCTCGTCCTTCCTCTCCAAGCTGGCCAGTTTGCACCACAAGATGTCAAATGAAAGCTGAGACTCTTATCACTCTATGTCCAAAACTCAGTGAGCTAGCTGCCAAAGAAGAACAGTTAGGCTACACTTACTGCCGCCGAGGCTGCTATAGTACGGCTGGAAAGAGGCAACATCTGTGAGCTGTAGAAGAGGGAAGGTCTCGGGGTGAGGGGAGAGCATGGGCAAAGCGGGGGGTCGGGGTGAGGGGAGAGCATGGGCAGAGCAGGGGGTCGGGATGTGGGGAGCAGGAGGCCAGGGGACAGGGGAGAGCCTGGGTGAGAGGTGGCACAGGAGGGAGGGGGAGAGGTCAGGAGGGGGTCAGGATGAGATGGGAGGATGGGAGTGGAAGAAGCAGGAGAGGAAGCAACAGAGAGGAGAGAGAGAGAGAGAGAGGATCTTACTGACACACGGCTTCATTTACACTGCACACACAGAGATGTGCCTACTACCACACACACACACACACACACACACACACACACACACACACACACACGCTGGGAGGTAAATTGAATTGTAGTCATATTCATAAACAACACACATTGCTATACATAGCTACACTCTCTAAAATGCATAGACGCACGCATACATGCAAGCACTTGTCTATAATCCTCATTGGCTTTGTAAAAGGTTGTGCATTTCAATTATGCCTGCTGTGTGCCCATACCTACCTCTACCCGGAGCAATTTAGAGAGAGAGTGGCGTCAGCGGAGGAAAAAAATGCATGACTCATTAGCCAATGAACAGCCAGGAAGGGATCTCGCGCTACTTTTGAATGCTAAAATGAAGCTGATCATGTACAACTTGATTCTAAAAAAAAAAAAAAAAATCTAAGTACATCACAAACTGTCAATTTTGCTGCAACTCGACAGTGGTGCTTAATCCAGAACCTTACTTCCTGGAACTCTTGAGAGTAAAAAACTGGTCCATTGGAGTGAATGGAGATGTCGGGACTCTTCTATATACATCGACCCATCTTAGTCCCTCCCAGCCTTTGCCTAATTTCATATATCAATAACCCATTTGAAAACAAACAAAACGTACTAAACTAATGAGAAAGGCAATATACAAACAGCGCTTCAAATTCCCTTTCATTATAGCACACACTCTTTCTCTTTCTCTTTCTCTTTCACACACACACACACACACACACACACACACACACACACACACACAGTGGTAAAAGGCATACCTCTTGGCACTGGCACAGGCTGGCATATATGTGGGCGATCTGCCCTTTAAATGTACGGCAGTGAGTTAAGCCTTCGGTGGCCTTTTCCCGGCTCGTGTCCCTCGGGTAAAAATACGACGTGGAGTTTTCACCGGTGGAGCTGGAGCCGGTACACAGCCGCAATAAAGCCCAAACAATGGGCCCGGCCCCACTCTGCCTCTCGTATATCAGCTGATTATGATAATCAAAAGCTGGATTTGCATACTCGGAGGCTAAAAGCACAGTTTTGTCCTGAATAATGCATTGCGGAGGACGGGAACAGTGGCGAGATGTATTGAACAGCTTATGGTGCTAAAGCAAAAGTCTAATAATGATGAATAATGAATGTTCCATTAGGGAAGTGTGTGTGTGTGTGTGTGTGTGTGTGTGTGTGTGTGTGTGTGTGTGTGTGTGTGTGTGTGTGTGTGTGTGTGTGTGTGTGTGTGTGTGTGTGTGTGTGTGTGTGTGTGTGTGTGTGTGTGTGTGTGTGTGTGTGTGTGTGTGTGTCTGTGTGTGTCTGTGTGTGTCTGTGTGAGGCAGAGAGGGGTTTCTGAAGTGTGTGTGTGGGTGTGTGTGTGCGTGCGCGTGTGTGTGCCCTCCAGAGACAGACCGAAATAGATCAAACACGAACAGGGCAACATGTCCACACCACAAAGCAAATTAAGGAGACGATTGACACTAACCAGACTTCAATGCCAGATCAATGCTGGATCAATGCTAAACAATTAAGTGCTGGTCCTCGTGACTCGTGTAAAGCCAAATAGACAGACAGAGAATAGATACTTTACTGTGAGTGCAGAACAAAAGGCTGTTGTTTCCCTCTCTCTCCGTAAGACTGGGTTTGATTGAAAGTTCAGACAGAATTTAAACCTTGCCGCAGTACAAAGGTCTGCCTTCTGAAGTTGAAAGCGCTCCTCAGAGGCCGCCTGGTTTCTGTTTCTGTGGGTTTTGTGTGTGTGTGTGTGAGAGAGTGCTTGTGCATCTTGGGGAGGTGTGTGTGCACACACACGTTTGTCTTCATTGATAAGAGAGAGTGGAGTATTCGCATGAGAGTGTGAGTATTTGCATGCGTGTGGATGCACAGGTCAAAGAGCATTTGCACATATCTTTTGTGTGGTTTGTTTTATTTTACTTGCGGGTGGAACAATGTAGGACATTGCAATTATTGCCGGAAAGAGGAGACCTTTTGTAGTGCAGAGCCAAGTCTCTATGAGAAAGACAGAGAGAGTTACAGTATGTGCCACCGATCAGCACTGTGTGGCAACTCGTTTGGCAATGGCTTGAATGTATGGGACGTTCATTTATATGTCAAAGTTACGCACTCTAGCTTTAATTTGGAATACCTTTGTGTGATTGATGACTTATCTGATCATGTCTGAATTGTCCCATCTAGTATACAGTAAATGTGGATCAAAAACAACAACAAAAAACACCTCTCTATTTGAGAGAGAGCAAAAGACAGAGAATTTAAGACATGATTTATACTGTGTGTGTGTGTGTGTGTGTGTGTGTGTGTGTGTGTGTGTGTGTGTGCGTGTGCGTGCGTGCGTGCGTGCGTGCGTGTGTGTGTGCGTGTGCGTGCGCGTGCGCGTGCGTGTGCGTGTCTGTGTGTGTGTGTGTGTGTGTGTGTGTGTGTGTGTGTGTGTGTGTGCGTGTGCGTGTGCGTGTGTGTGTGTGTTTAGGTGTTTGTTATAGCTTGCCCTCCTGGGGGCCAGATGGGGATGGGGTGCGGTCCAGATGGGAGAGACAGGGCAGACATGTGACGCTGGCAGGCCCCGTCACAGGCAGCCCACAGAGCTGTTGACTTTAATTATGAGTCAGTGTGTGTAGACGTTGGCCCTGGCTCTGCCCTATTACTGCTCCACACTCTCTCCTCTTTCCAGGTCAGGTCAGCCACCGGAGGCATCGTACAGGCAAACATGACACCCACACACACACACACACACACACACACACACACACACACACACACACACACACACACACACACACATACATACATGCACACATACTGTACACACATGTGTACACACACACACACACACACACACACACACACACACACACACACACACACACACACACACACACACATACATACATGCACACATACTGTACACACATGTGTACACACACACACACACACACACACACACACACACACACACACACACACACACAGTCTTAGTCACGCCTCGGCTTGTTGTCCAGTCTGTGCAGTGTGTGTGCCAAGAGGAGGTCCAGCCAAGGCAGTAAGAGACCCAGAGTCATTAGACACTGTCTTTAAAATGACTCGGGCCAACAGTGACACACACGCACGCAGGCACGCAGGCACGCACGCAGGCACGCACGCAGGCAGGCACGCACGCACGCAGGCAGGCACGCACGCAGGCACGCAGGCAGGCACACACGCACGCAGGCACGCACACACACACACACACACACACACACACACACACACTCACTCACACGTAGTATAGCTATCTTAGTGAGGACATTCATTGACATAATCCATTCCCTAGCTCCTAACCCTAACTTTAATCATCATTAATGCCTAACCGTACTAAACCGAATTCTAACCTAACCCTTAACCATAACCAAGTCTTAACCTAACCCTTAACCTTAACCTAACCCGTAACCTTAACTTAACCCGTAACCTTAACCAAGTCTTAACCTAACCCTTAACCTTAACCTTAACCTAACCCTTAACCTAACCCTTAACCTTAACCTAATCCTGAACCTTAACCAAGTCTTAACCTTCAAACAGCCCTTTGAAGGTGTGTGAGAAAGTGAGGACAGGCTCTTGGCCTCTCTGCATTGACCTGTTACATTTCCAATTGATTTTAACATACTTTTAATTACCTAAAAGGTTCTGCATGGCCTGCCTCCTGCACATTCATGATTTTGCCCTGTGGGCATATAAGCCTATGCAGTTGATCTGTGTGTATGGGTGTGTACAGTACAGCATGTTTATGTGTGTATGGGTGTGTAACAGTACAGCATGTTTATGTGTGTATGTGTGTGTACAGTACAGCATGTTTATGTACTGTATGCAGTTATGTATATCTGTGTGCATGTATGTAGGAGGTATCATACATGTACTCTTATTATGTAGTATTTTTATTCTCTACTTTCTCTCTTGTACGGCACTTTGTACCATAGACAGGCACACAAACAAACACACGCGCGCGCACGCACGCACGCACGCACGCACGCACGCACGCACGCACGCACGCACGCACGCACACACACACACACACACACACACACACACACACACACACACACACACACACACACACACACACACACACACACACACACACACACACACACACACACACACACACACACACACACACACACAAGCAGACCTGCAGACATCTCAGTGGTAGGTGAGCCGGCCACAAGGCACGGTTTCATTTCAAACGGGCTCTGTGAACTCAACTTGGCCCGGTCCCAAATTAATTTTCGCCGCGCGCCGTATCAGGCTGTTTCTTCAGACGCCACCGCTGTGAAGCGGTGGGCTGGCTCCAAATCGATTGGCTGACCCTGTCCCCTCTGCCCTCCTTGACTCCCTCTGGCTGATATGAAAGCGTTGGCTCGGTCCCAGCTCCCCGGCGAGCCCCGGCCCCATCTCGGAATTTGATTGGCCGGCCCGGGGTGCGGCGCCGGGCCCCGCGATGCTTTTGAAGTCGCTGTGCAGGAGATGAATAGGCTCCTGTCCTCCACAGGCTTACAGGGGGGAGAGATGTAGGGATATCCACACACCTGCCTGCCTGCCTTTGAACGCTCTCCCTGGTGGATTAGGGGAGCCAATGGCGGCGCCCCGCGGTGCCCCGCACAGCCGCCCCCACGCTTTCGCTCTTTTACGTGAGTTGACATGCTGTCACTCTGCCTGCTACTGTAACCTCAACTCCAATAGAGCAGTGCTTCTCAACCTTTTTGAGCCGCGACCCCCAAAACCTTTCTGCTGGGGTTTGTGACCCCCCATCCTGCCGCTGCCCAACCAACCAAACGACTTCCCAGTGTGCACAGTCTGCACACAGTGATTTCACTCACTCACTGAAATCTCTTTTATACAGTTTATAGTTTATATAGCTTTATATACAATACATGAAATCATTGGTATGGGAGATTTAATCATCATGAGAGAAAAGTCATTTTCGTTTTTTCGTTTTTCTTTTTCTGACAATCATCCCGCGACCCCGGCATAGGTGTAACCTTTTGCCGTTTTACATGCGATCGGGCTGAAACTTTCAGGGGGTGTAAAGAGCATTAATTAGGGCAGATGGGCAGATTAATTGCCCTAAGGCTGAGGCTATAGTTCAGTGATGATGTCATCAGTGATGATGTCATCAGTGATGTCATCAGTCTGAGGCTATAAGTGCTGGGAGTATATTAAGTAGGTAGAATTGGGAGTGCGGGGGGATTTTTATGCTGCAAACTCCACGCAGAAAGGCCCTTTTGACGACCCCACCCGGGCGGTGGGCACTCGAGGACATGCGGACAGGCACTCACTCCCTCAGTGCTCACAGCGTCCCAGGTGGAAATTGAAACCCAGGACCTTCTAGCTGTGAGGCGACAGCGCTACCACCGTGCCCCTATGGGATGGCTAGTTTAACCGAAATTCCCATACGAAGATCCCATTGCCTTTTACCCTTATATGGTAACCAGCAGCACAGGGACTTATGGGTAAGCCTACAAAAATACGTCATCCCTGCGGGACTCTATTTAGCCTCACACTTGCAATACAGTGCGCGCACGCACACACGCAGACATACACACACTCATGCACGTGCACACGCACACACACACACACTCACCCCCCCCCCCCCCCCACACACACACACACACACACACACACACACACACACACGCGCACACACACAAACAACACACACACACACACACACGCACGCACAGACACACTACATTTGCAGGGGCAAACATCCACATTCATTAGGCTAATGCAGCTGTGGAGGAAAAAAAACATATTTTCCTGGTGTTTTTATGATTTATTGTGCGGCATAAATGTGAAATTAAGTATATGGGGGTATAAGTTATTTAAGTGATTTAGAGGTTGGCACAGAGTGCCTTTCCCTCGCTTCATGATTTATGGTTATTGCAAAAATGTGAAATTGAGTATATCAGTATAAGCATATTACCTTATGATAATATAAGTAATTGAAGAGATTTAGGAGTCTGGGGAGACTGGGCGTTGCATACACAACAGCGGCAGGGAAAATGGAAATGGTAACTTATCAGACTCAAATCACTCTCCTCGCAGAGGTGACACATCGGTAAATTTGGCTTTTGTGGGCAGTGGCTGCATATTGTATGGCTCTTGATATATTTGATGTTCTATCAGAGGGATATGAAATGCGGGAGTTATGAGATGTCATATTATTCACGTTATGCGCATGTGAAAATATATGGTGATGGCCAGTTGTGTCATAGTATTGTTAGGATATATTCCCACAATGATGGTTGGTTGAAAGATGCTATAAACCTGTGCCACATTTGTAGCAATAAAATATCCATAGTCGTAATATATCTGGTGAATAAACATTAGTCTTACTTTGTTTTGTTTTTTTCTTTGATTGCTCACATGCATCGGTCAATACTGAAGCCACATTTTCAAAACTCTTCATGCAGTCTGCATTACCACCATCCATCTGGGCCAAACAGTTAATCTCAGCTCCAAAACTCACTCCAACCACCAAGACACTTCATGCATGTATGTACATGTCTCAAAATAAGCTCATTCCACCCTAACATTGGCAACTATTCTCACTCAGAAAGCATACACTGTCACTCACAATTGCTCAAGTGACCATTGTACTCAAGTGACGTCACTCAGCGCACAATGCTGCTGCGTGGCCTCACCTCGCACAGTTGCTCAACTTCGCATCACTGATGGCATCACTCACAGATGACAGTGGAGTGACCATCACTGATCAAATCATGGAGTGCTCGAGTGATGTCAATCAATTGCTCAACTTCATCAGTGCTGACATCATCAGTGATGTCACTCACTTATATAAGATTATTTTGGTCAATAATGATGTCAGTGATGATGTCACAATGCCTATGACATCATCAGTGATGTCACTCGCTAATAACACCATCCAATGTGGGACTTACACCCTTTTTGATAGCCTATATTTCATTCAATATGGTTAATGCAGAAATTTGCCATCATTCTGTTTTGAATGTTTTGAGAACAGTGTGTTGGCATTTGAAAAATGTGCTGCAAATTTGCTGATTGACAGTTTGGTCCACATAGACTGCTGTTTCGCTGACTGTGTGAAGAGTTTTGAAGAAGTGGTTTCAGTATTGACCGATGCATGTGAGCAATCGAAATAAAAACTCTAATTGTTAGACTTTCCTCTCAGTCTTTCAGATGTATTGCTGAGGGACAGATAAGGGTGAGTGGTCTCAGTCTTTCAGATGTATTGCTGAGGGACAGATACGGGTGAGAGGTCAACCTTAAATGGATTTGGTTTCTTTAGGCTGGGCTCTCCTGCTCCAGCGTGGCTCTGAGCAGTGCTTTCATCAGAGCTGCCACCTCTCACTGTGGTAATGATGGCCGGGGCTTCATTAAGGAGCTCGTTAAGTCCCCTCGTTAAGCCGCAGGACCGTTAAGGCTGTGATTGTTAATGGCTCTTCGTTAAGAGGAGCGAGGAACCCGGCTCCCCCGGTGGTCCTGACCAGCTGGGTGTTTTGGCCAACTGGCCCCAGCCAGTCGCCATTTAAGATGGAGGATGAGTGCAAGAGTAAACTCAGTAGGTGTTGGTCACAATGTTCTCACAAACGTTTGCCTGTAATCGAACCTCAGTGAGCTTGGCTGCAACAATGAGACCGTTTGGAATTGCACCAAAAGCTAAAGCTGTAGTGTGTTCAGGTGGCGCTGGGGGCAGACCCACAGAAGTGTTTGGGTGTTCATAGTACAGTATTCTGTTATGTCACCACACGGCCATCTTGTTAGGAATATAACAGGTGATTGTAATGAATTAACAGGGGATTATAATCAAGGGACAGCCACAGCTAGTGACGAGCTGTCTATATTGTAAGGCACCATATTGGTAGGAAATACATGTGATAGCATGGACATACTATGAATAGACCTCGAATAGTTGATCTACTTCTGCACTATGGTCGGCAAATATCATTCCAGTACATACATACAGAGCTGGTGCTAGCTTGAACATGCTAGGCTATTTTGGAGATAGAGGAGTAAAGTGGGTGTCTGTGTGTGTGGAACATGCATGCAGGTAACAAAGGAAAGCAGTTAAGCAGTCATTCAGGTCTATTTCCAGTTTCCTAAGTGCTTCCTGCTGTCCCAAAGCACTCTCTCTCTGTCGGCTGGAGTGCTTTCATATTCCAACATTTGCATGGTTATTTAAATAAAGGGATCTGTTGAAGGTGAAGCGTTGTTTCACTTTTTCACTGCCTGCCGCATTAGACGGCGTGAACTTTGCGTTCTTAGCTATAAACAGGACTGTCAACGCCCGTGGCTTATCGTTTACCCCCCAAGACGCCGGCGTAACCAGGCGATTTTCCCCCTTGACAAATGGCTCTCAAAGTAAATGAATATTTCGATTCAAAGTATCAATTCTCATTTCATTTAGCAAATACGCTTAGCTGTTGCCACGCAACAATGCTTTTCCCGAGCCCTCCCCGGCCCGACGCTCGCCTTCTCCCTCCGTTTAAAGCTGCAATGTCACACTTTATTCTAAGCGGGGTGTAATTTAGCACTCTGTTTTGTTGTTGTTGTTGTCGTGGTGGTGGTGGTTGCTATTCGAGCCACGTAGGTGCAGGGTAATAAGATTGAATGTTGATGCGCCGGGCGTGTCCCGCTGGCTTGGCTCTCTGGCGGGGGGGACAGAGGACGGTGTGGGGCCTTCCCTGATATTACCTCTCCCTGCATGAGAGGCCGCTAGCCGCTCCGCTGCTCAGCTATCCCGCCAGGCGCTGATCCAATAAAGCTCAACACCGGGGCATGATCGATACGGCATGTTCCACTGCCGTGCACCCCTCCGCTCCCCTCCACAGTCCACACACCTTTTAGTTAGGGAATAATTGATTGGCCTACTGTTCATTATTCCTCTGATTTGGTGCTTTCATTAAATAGCCGGTGCGCTGCTGCGGGTGCGCGCAGACGAGTCACCTCTCGCCATCCTGCAGCTGCTGGGGGAGTGAGCAGGAGAGCATGTGTTGAGGATATCATTGAGATTAAGGAGATCCCGGTTCAGAACGGCTACCCTGCCTGTAGGAATGGAGAGATGAGACAGACAGCAGAGGAAAGCGAGAGCGAGAGAGAGATGCATTCTCAATGTGTGTTTTTCTCTGTGTAAATGCATTATCCTCAGGGCACGCAGTGGATATGTTTTGTCTTTGCTGCCGATCTCAAAAAACAAACGTAATTCTTTAACTGGTGTTTGCGTCTTTTCTCTTTCTTCCCCGCCATCTTCGTCTCTTTTACCTCTCTGCTCCCTCTCTTCCGCCCACGGCTTCCGTCCATCCCTCCTTCCGAAATTTCTCATCCCCCCCTCCTCCCCTCCCTCCCAGCTCCACACTGACATGGACAGGAACGATGGACGCACCAAGTACGTGCTGCGAGGCGAGGGGGCAGGCTCCGTCTTCGTGATCGACGAGAAGACGGGCAACATCCACGTCACCAAGCCGCTGGACCGCGAGGAGAAGGACGAGTACCGTCTCGTCGCCACGGCGACCGACCGGCAGACGGAGCGCGCCCTGGAGCCCTCGTCACAGTTCATCATTCGAGTGCAGGACATCAACGACAACCCGCCCATCTTCGACGAAGGCCCCTACATTGCCTCCGTGCCTGAGATGGCCAATATAGGTACTGCAAGCAGGGTGGGGGATTGCCATTGTGGGAGGGGGGGGGGTTTGAGTCACCAATGGTTATGTTTACATGATCACAGTAAAGCAGATAATACACGGTATGGGATACACAGTAGATACTCATATCCCAGTTAAAGTCTCAGTCCTTAATGTGACTTTTTTTTCTTGACAAGATATTAGGGCGGGACATAACGCAAGAAGGGATCGATGGAAAGTGTAAAGCAAATTAGAGATCAGTTGGGGAGAGAGAGGCAGTTGTATTTGATGGGAAGGATGAAGGATGGGGACTACTCAAAAATCTATTATTGGTTTTATTGGGTGGAATTTTTACATTTGAGTCCTGGTACACGATGAGGACACTACTAAAGATTTCCCATTTTCCATGAAGTATTGTAAAACGAATGAGATTTTGATAGAAAAATCCAATAAAATATACAGTTATTTTGTGGCATACTGTAATAGCTATGGCATGATAATTAGAAGAAGCTAAAAAGTGTGACTTTAAATTCTTATTTGAGATAGGCTGTTTTCCGATCCATCTATCCATGTACTCACTGAGAAACAGAATTCCTCCCTGTATTCCAGTTGCAACTATAATGAAAAATGTCCTGTAATATGATCTTCATAACTTGGCCTGACTTGGCGCAGTAATACACAAATACCTTGGCTACTGCCATGCCATCTGCCATCAACCCAACAGAGAATGTTCATCTCTTTCATGACAGAATGACGCACTTTCGTTTCAAATTCACTGCAGAAGTGAGAAGACCTGGAGGTACAAAGGCTTATTGCGATGTTTTGATCAAATAACTTTACCCACTATGCAAAATTGAGCCCAGCAGGAAATGAAAAATCATTTCTACATGCATCAAAATCCTGGATAATATCAGAATATCCCAGCACCATATCCATATCTCTCATAGCAGGGGCATTTTGGATTATTGCAAACAGGATAGAAGCATTTAGAAGCGCCTGCTCCTACCTACTTACACAGATGGCTCTTGCCTATATACATTTACACTGATGTTCATATTCACTTAATATTCAAGGTACTCAAGATGGAGGTTTTCAGTTTATGAGCAGCTGGCACATATAAAAGCTCTATAACATTTACTGTAACCCAGATAAGCTCTTTACCCAGCTATGAGAAACTCCAGCGACTCTCACTTCTGGAGTAGAGATGAAACTCGCGTGATTTATGGCACTGCTAGCAACTGTCGCCTTGTGTCGGTGTCGACTGTTATTAAGGATAGTGAACAGCAGGCCTGATTCTAAAATTAGGTTATTTGTCAAAAGGGTGAAGAAAACCTCAGAAGAAGTACCAGGCATCTTTCATATTGAAACTATTACTTATAGCTAAATCATGGGTGGGTACACAGGGATATTTGAAAGTGTGTTATTGAAGCTGCATAGAAACTAGGGTCAGAGTGATGTATCAGTTTGTTCATTTAAAATCGAATATCGGTCAGTTATTGCTGTCAAGCTTCAGCATGAAGGAGGTTCTTCCCTGACCACATCAGCCAGTCAAAAATGTTTTATTATCATTATTTCAGATGGCTGAAATCATTCCAGTACAATCCAGATTCCAGATTTTTCCATAGGGAGCTGCAACTAAAAAACTGGGTTAATATGGCTTTTAGTGGCAAATGCTGTTTCAGACGCTTTGTCTAATCTTGCCAAGAATAACACTCTGGGGAAACACTGAATCCTTGTGATTTGTAGATTTCTTTTTTGATTTTTTTTGTTCACCCTTCAAGATGCACTGGCACAAAAATACACAAAAAGTTATTGGCAGCTTCATAAAAAAATATTTGGGGAATTGGGCTTCAAAACCTCCAACACTAACGCACTGAAAAAGACCTTAACCGGTACGTGAACTCATATGCAGATTACTGTGTGAGCACGTTAATGTAGCTTCAACTCACACTGGGTGAAATCACACACACGTGTGCAGTTACAATTTCAACTGAGCGTGTGTTTGTTTTTAGAACAAGGTGGGCACAAGAAGCCACCTCTACACCATCACTGTACCACATCAGGCCCTCTGCCAACACAATGCTGCCTGCCGGGGGTCCATTCAACTTGTATGACTGACTATGTTTTATGCAGCCTTTCTAGCCTTCATCAAGTGGAATTATAAAATAGGGTTGGGATGGTGGGAAACACCTGCCACTCTTTTTACAGGGTATATGCAGGAATCATGAAGTTCAATTCAATACTGTACCTTTTAGGACTTTTTTTCCAAAAGTTTTTCCAATATATTTTAAGATCTCAACGCCACTTTCGTCACATCAGCGATAGGGGTCTACTGTAAATCACAAGTTTCATCACGATACAATATATTGATTAGTTGGACAATGATATATTATTTGCTGATAACACGATTCAATTCAGGGGTCTGCAATCAATATGAGAGATCATTATGCTCATTTAACACCATCAGCAGAATAGCTACAACATGTAATACCGCTCAAATGGTAAGGGCCTCAATTTTCCATAAATTGATTAATCAACTTTTAATACTTTTGCAGACCCCGCGGATACACTGTTTTAGGTAGCTTCAATGCATAGCATGGATGACTGTAGTTTTCAGAATATGATGTCCAGTAAGAGCGCGTGATGGCTTGTTTATGAGGAAAGAAAGACCTCTTCCTCCATGTGATATCCGAATAACTTTGTTCAGCCTGATACTGATTAAAAAAATACTTAAATTTGATTGACTATTCCCCAAAGCAATTGTTTTCACAACTAAAATAAAAGTCTTCCTTCAAGTCCCTCATATAGGATGCACATGAACAAAGCGGTTTATCTTCGATTTTAGAGTACTTCTAATGAGTTTATTTTTTTATAGCCAGTCATTTATTTTAACAAAGTATTCACAAAGTGAGACAGGCTGAGTTTTAATAAGGGTGGAGACGATATTGTTTCCAAAGAAATCTTCCTCTTGATTGGATGATGAGAGCTCCTAACAAATGAAATGCTTAATGATAGAGTAATGAGGCTCAGCCTCACGACGCACGGCTACCCATTAAATCTTAAACACGGGCAAACTCCGTGCACAACTCAGTGAAATCCTGTGTGAATATTGTAATAATAATGTCACAAAATCAACTGGCTTTGCTCCCCTGTCACACATCAAGTGGGACATAAACGTTCCGAGGGATTCAATCATTTCATCTCTCCAACACATTTAGAAAAACATTTAGAAAAATGGAATGCTTTCATGAGAGACCTCTTTACATGATCTGATTAAAATTGCCCAACTTTAATCCAGAAAACAAACATAAAAGATAGATTTGATGAATAATATATGAAAAGAATTAATTTGTGCTACAGTATGAGAAAATATATATTTTGTCTCTTTCTCCCCACTGAGACAAAGGCAGAGCGGGAAGGGTTGAGATCCAGACGATCAGAGAGCTGATAAATTTGCCACCGTGTCCTCATCGAAGGTGTAAAGAAAATGTAAGGTTTATTCTAGCGTGCTTCTAAATGAGTACCCAGATGAAGGCAGAAACCCAAATATGTTGAATAAATCTTTTGTGCAGAGAGAAGTTGCGGTGGTCTCTTTTTTATTTTGTATGCCTCCGTGGACGGAGCAATTATTTTTTTGTCCGTCCGTCCATCCAGCCCATTCTCATTAACGGGATATCTCAAGAACATCTTGAGGGGATTTCTTAAAATCTGGCACAAACGTCCACTTGGATTCAAGAGTGAACCTATTACAATTTGGTGGTCAATGGTCAAGGTCACTGTGACCTCACATCCAACATACTTTTTTTGCCATAACTTAAGAATTCTTATTCGAATTATGACGACATTTCACACAAATATCTAATAGGGTAAAATGATGAAGTGATGACATTTTATATCTAAAAGTTCAAACTTTGAACTAAAGGTCAACTTCACTGTGACTGTTGCTGAGAAAATGATCCTGGGTCATTCAACAAAAACGGTGGAAGTGCTGTCACTTTTGCAGACACCAAAATCCTTTAAGTTGACCTTATAATCACGTTAATGATATTGATTTGGATACTTGTATGAGTCCACACTCTTCACATCCTGGATGACAACCAGGACAGGGGGGTTCCTCTGACAGTCCATCACAAACTCATTGGTTTAGCTGATATTGAGCTTCAGGTGATTGTCAGTGACAAAGCTCTCTATCAGTCCTCTGTACTCCTCTGTAAAAATTGTCTCTGAGTGAAGACAGCTTGTTTCTCATGGGAAATTATTCACTGGAATCATACATGTCGATATAGTGATACCTTACTGTACATCTCTAAAAAAATATATACACTTAATACCTTTTATTAAATTCCTTCAAGTTGTCACTACTACAGTAGGATGCACCCGATACTGGCCTAATTTACTGTACTTGTACTCGACCGCGCCTGATACCACTTTAAAATTTACATTGTGCAACCAACCTCGACGTTAACCTCTTAACCTGCACTGTAACATCTTAACATCTTAACCTGCACTGTAACATCTTAACCTCTTAACCTGCACTGTAACATCTTAACATCTTAACCTGCACTGTAACATCTTAACATCTTAACCTGCACGGTAACATCTTAACCTGAAAGCAGCAACAGGCTCACAGCTGGTTCACTATAGCAGTGTGTTTTGCATGGGAAAAGCTGCGCCTGCCTGGGGCGCTTTGTGAGGAGAAATAAACCCTCACCCTCACCCTCGCTCGCCCATTCACTCACTGCGCTGGCTTGCGGTGAGCCTGCAACAACTGCCAATAAAACTTTCTGACCAACTTACAGATTATCGTTAGATCTTCTAGCAGGCAATACAGTGATGTTATTGTGGCTACATGTCCCGTTTAATCCATACTGTACTGCCTTTACAGTAACGTAAATGTCCTATTTTCCCCATCAACCATCTAAAACCTAGATTTCCCCACTACACCAGACGAGGGGGGCGCTCAAGGTCCAGACTCCATTCAGTAAAGTTGATGGTGCGTTCAAGATCCATTCAGTAAAGATGATGATTTGTTCAAATGTAATCTTGTAAAATATAAATAAACTATAATAATAATATACTACATGTATATATATTTAAAAAATCCATCAACCCTCACTCAAGTACTCGAATCGGTACTCGGTATCGGCGCAAGTACCTTGTAAGCACTCATACTCGTACTCGATCTGCAAAAAAGTGTCGGCGCATCCCTAGTCACTACAGTATATTTTATGAGTCTGGACAGGCATGGATGTAACCGCCAACTTGACTTGTTGGCAGAGGCATACAGTGTACAACCGCAAAGCGGTTATTCCTAGATAGCCTTGGGACTTTTCCAGCACCTTGTTTGTAAATGTAAATGATGTTTACCATTTGTATGATATGAATCTCGCCCACCACAATCCCCATGAGGTTTTCTTGATACATTGGTCTTGGCAGCACATTCGTAACACTTTTCATTCAGCAACCAAGTCTCTGCAGGCTGCGGAATACAAGCAGACATCATCCATGAAGGATTTACTAGCTGTGGCTACCAATCTGCATAGCCATGATCCCCAGTTTCGTGATCTGGTCCTCTGTGAGAATGAAACAACGTTGAAATAACAATAAAAACAAGGTCCTAGACAGGGGAATTTCTCTTGGCCACTAACAGAAAAACTCATACTGGTTGAGTGCTTTTCTTATCTGGTTTGGAAACATATGTTTTCTTAGTGGCTGGGAAATGGAAATAGAATATATCTTGCTAACCCAAGAGACTACTTTGGTAGGGTCCTAGTGGATATTTTAAAGCTGTTTCATATTGCATTTCAATTTCTACCTATCATTTTTATATTGGGTAACATATTAATCTCGGTGAGAGGTCAGATATGCAAGTACATTGCATTTCCTCCCTTGAAAGGATATGCCAGTGTAAAACACTCGCCAGAAATGAGTTTTTGAAAAGCATTTTTTATTTTATTTTTAGACATCACATTTACAACTGAACCACCGAGAGTCAGGAAGTTGCCAATGCTCTAGACATCTGGACATTTTCTGTGTACACAAAATCAATACATGCTCCCATTTTATGTCAGTTTTAGTATGATAAGTATGGATGGTACAGATGGAAAGAGAACAGTAGTGAAGCCTTCTCCATGCATATATTATTTCGAGCTGTCAACAATTCTGGATTCTTCAAAATGAATAAATTCCAGACACCGGGGGGCGCAGCCTGGCACAGCGGTGTCTTAGGCAAAGGAAACATGGTTTTCAGGGTTGAATGGCCCAAAATGCACAGCAGTACCATGTTACCACTCATGTCACTTTGGAAGTTGTGGAACTGCAAGTTTCATATGATGGGAGGGGCAGAAGGGAGAGTGTAAAAAAAAAACTGTGAAGTAAACTCTAAAATGTGTTTTCCACAAACTAAAAGTAATGGGACTTTGACATAAAACGCTGAAAAAAGAAATCTCACATTTATTTTTATATAAGTGTAAGATATGATAGGCCTATGGGCAATTAGCGACCAAAAAAATCTCACTTTCATTTCATTGTGACTCTAAAAGCGACAATGATCATGTTACAGAAGGAGAGAAATGAAATAATATATATTCTTTTACACTCATTGCAGGGAGGTGTTGAGTGACACGCATTGTGTGGGAGAGAGTGTGCTTCAGAAGGTGTCTGCAGAGTGCCTGTAGGTAACTTTCCATGTACAATAAGTACCGTTATCTCCACTTGAACTCTCTACCACACAAAATGCCTTCTACGTTAAGCGGCACTCTTCCTGTTCAAAAGCCCGGAGAATTGCTTTTAGGGAAACTTGAAATTGCAAAGGGAAGTGGGTATTATTTTAAATAATTCACCCCTAAACTGGTTAAGAGAAATTCAGCGAATAACGGCCCCTGGTAGTTCATGTCCACCTCTTAAATGTTCCCCCCAATATCAAGGTCCGCTCCGCGTTGGATTGCTTAATTCAAATTAACCTTGGCGGCAGCCTACAGGGGCAGAACCCACTCAGAGGGGCGAGAGAGAGAGAGAGAGAGACAGGGAGAGAGAGAGAGAGAGAGAGAGAGAGAGACAGGGAGATAGAGAGAGAGAGAGAGACAGGGAGAGAGAGAGAGAGAGAGAGACAGGGAGAGAGAGAGAGAGAGAGAGAGAGAGAGAGAGAGAGAGAGAGATGAGCACTATAGTAATCCCATCAACTGTGTTGTTATGAGCGCCTGCTCCTCAAAGCAGCAGTCTTCAGATCGAGTTGTTCAGTCAATCGCGGATTCAATATTTACCACGGTACTTTTCAGCACGCGTGACTGATGAGAAGCCACTGCTACATGTACTGTATGAGCACCTAAAGAGTCTTTCCATGAGAACATGTACTGTATGAGCACCTAAAGAGTCTTTCCATGAGAAATTGTGCGTGTGTGGGATAGATTCATCCACAACAATGAGACACTGATGCAGAGCACGTTGGAACTGAGCCAGCTCCCCCACTTGAAATTTGGGGCTACAGTCTGCAAGTTGTTTTGAATTAATTACTTTCACTTGTTTGTGTGTGTAAACATGGTGTCAGATGTGAACGTGCATTTCAGGGGGAGGCTGAGGCACGTGTTTAAAATCTTGCCCGTCTGAAGGATGAATAACAATATCCGAATCGAAATCCATAAATGGTTATGATTCCCATTCGTGTTCCCCTGGAGGATGGGGGTCTCATGGTATGTAAATGCGTTCCGGACCAATAGGTGGCAGCGTGAAGATCTGATCTGCGTGGATTGGGATGGGCTTTACGGCCCTGCTGGCGAGCTGCATATCAATAGGTTTGTCTCAGCCTCGCATCGTTGCATCGACCTCCCGACCCAACCTGTTTGATCTCCCGGTCTGATGGTTCTTACGAAAGGAAAATGTGTTTTCTGCTCATCTAACTCAAGCAAAGTAAAAAAGAAAGACAGAAGACCCTAAAGGGATTCAATAGCACTCACCTGGTAGCCCATGTGTCAGTCCAGCGAAGCACTGTTGTTAAGGAGTGCTTTGAAATATCGACAGAAAGTTTTTTATGTTTTTTCTCTCGCAGCGCAGAACATGTGTAAGATGGGGGGAAAACATCAAAACTGAAATGGATTCAAAATGTATGGGAAAAAATTTAATAACTTCGATAAAAAATAGGAGTCTGCCCCTCTCTAGTCTCTCTATCTCTCTCTCTCTCTTTGCAGCTGCCATCTGCCAATAACCCCTCTGATTCCAATCTACAAGTAATAGATTAGTAATCCCACACCAAACACACTATCTGTGTGTGTGTGTGTGTGTGTGTGTGTGTGTGTGTGTGTGTGTGTGTGTGTGTGTGTGTGTGTGTGTGTGTGTGTGTGTGTGTGTGTGTCTCTCTCTCATGGTGACACTGTCATGGCTTTGATGTCAGGAAAAAAAGAAAAGAAAAAGCCAACAGCTGGTCCCACACATCCCCCTCCTCCCTCAGAGTCTGTCAGGTGCAAGGCCTGCTGGGAACCATAGTTCTCTCTAAAACTAACTACATAATGTATATACACACTATCCATAGTATGGATTTATTGTATTTTCGATTTTTGTGTTTTCACAAAGTTGCCGAAGAAGAAAGGGAGGCTTAATAGAGTGGTAGAGAGGTAGCAGGGAGATGGAGAGAGAGAGAGAGAGAGAGAGAGAGAGGGAGAGTTTATAGATGACTCACAAACACATTTGTGATATGTTAACATAGCACTTATTAATCATCTACAAATGTATTTTGATATTTTGATATTTAGTTCATCATTAACTGAAGGCTTATAAAGGGCTTATGACTCAACCTTATTATAAAGTGTTAGCAGAGAGGGAGCGAGGCTGTCGAAGAGACAGATTGAGAGAGGGAGCAGAAGGGAATTGGAGACGGAGATGAAGAGAAATGGAGTGAGACAGAGGGAATCGAGAGGCAGAGGAAGGTGAGCGGCAGGGGAGAGGAGAGGAGGGGGGGAGGAATGAATAAAGTATTTGTCACACCATCGCCGAAAGAGATTGAAAAGGAGGGAGCGGGAGGGAGAGAGAGAGAGAGAGAGTGAGAGAACGGAGGTTGTTGTCATTATATAAAGCTTTCTCACACGGTCCCGTCCGCTCGGCTGCGGCCCCGCCTCCTTTCTGACTCGACCCTTTCCAGAGACTGTTTAGAAGAACGAGACGGTCCAACTGCTGCCAGTCAATTCATATATCTGTGTAGACTAGCGGCAGGTCCTGAGTCTATTGGAGTCAATGGGAGAAGTGACCAGATGAGCACAGATTATGACTGAGTCATAGTCACCGAAGTCAATATTGGACTCATTTTTCACAAACCACATATCTTCCAAACATTCTGACACTAAAATGTCACTTTTCAGACAGAGACAAATCAAGAGAAAAATAATTTTGTTCGAGGTCTCTCTCTGTCTCAACATCAGAGAAACAGAAAATTTTGGCAACACATCTTACGTTCGCAGCGATTAGCTACATACAGTATAACTACATGTGAAGTTCGCAGATGTGGTAGCTAAATCTGTCCATGGATTTTTAGTGTGTGCATGTGTGTGTGTGCGTGTATATGTGTGTGTGTGTGTGTGTGTGTGTGTGTGTGTGTGTGTGTGTGTGTGCGCATGTGTGCGTTTTAGGTTTATATGTGTGTTATTTATTCAGGTTTGGGAAATCACGATCTCTCGAAAGCATTCGCTGAAATTTGGCTGGCTGATCAACAGGGACTAGTTCTCGTGCCTGCGGTCGTTCACAACACTTCCAAACGAGGTCAGGGGTTGTGGGGGAGAGGCGACCACGCCCACTTTAGGAGACAGGAAGTATAACAATTTGATACCATCGATGCAGCGTGTAATACGGTGTCATGATAATGTATAAAGTATCTTTGCTCTTTCTCTCTTCCCTCCCTCCCTCGTTCCCTTTGCTGCCTCTTTCCACACTCCATCTCTCTCCTATTCTCTCTTCCCCCACCTCCCCCTTCCCTCCCCCCTTCCCTTCCCTCCCCTCCCGCATTTCTCCCCCCTTCCCTTCCCTTCCCTCCCCTCCTCCCTTCCCTTCCCTCCCCTCCCCCCCCCCATCCCACCTCTTTCCCGCCTCCATGGCCACTCTTATCCTCACTTCTGTTCCTCCTCTCATCCCTCGCTCCCTGTCTCTCCTCCCTCCAGGCACGTCTATAATCCAGGTGACAGCGACAGACGCTGACGACCCGACTTATGGGAACAGCGCCAGACTCGTGTACACACTGGTGCAGGGCCAACAGTACTTCTCTGTGGATCCCCAGACAGGTGAGTGTGCGTGTGTGTGTGTGTGTGTGAGTGTGTGTGTGTGTGTGTGTGTGCGTGTGTGCGTGTGTGCGTGCGTGCGTGCGTGCGTGCGTGTGTGTGTGTACACGTGCGCGCACCCGCGCTCCCGCCTGACTGCAACATGAACGGGCGGAGAAATACAAAGAAAAAAAGGCACAGATGTCAATGAGCAAACACACACGTCGCAGCAAAAGCAAATATGGACTCAAGATGTGGAACTACAAACAAATGAATTCACTGCTGATCCATGAAGGAGCACGCATGCACTACATGTGAGGATCATGTTCAGCTGTGGAATGGAAGGTATGCAGATACATGCAAACAACATGCGTGTATTCCACTGAACAACATGCGTGTATTCCACTGAGCTATAAGAAATGATGTATTCCCACACAGATGCAGTTAAACAACATGCATTTCCCTATCTATTTTTTGCACAAAAACCAACATGTCCTCGTACCGAAACGACGAAGGAGTTGATTTCCAATGACCCCCAAAATGACATACTGTACTGTATATGAGTGAAATGGGACGTGCAGGAGGTGATACGCCTCGAGTGAGTTCATTTGAAAATGTCACGTGGTTATGTTTAAACGTTGGTTAGGTTTAGGTAACTAAAACAACAAGGGTTATGGTTACGGGTTAGGGTTCAAAACGGAACACGTCCAGAGTCAAACCGGGTCAATCGCGATGTGGAAGTTGAAAGACGAAGAAGTTTACCAGTCCACCAATCCCACCCCTCCACCCTTACGTGTCAGCGAGCTATTCCAATATCAGACTGGTGTTACATTAAAGACCAACAGAGGTCCACCAGCTGATTCAATTCAAAGTCGCTCATCGTCTTCACTATTCTAAGCATAAGTTGCACAAGATCTTCCCCTCTGTCTCACCACTGTGTGACAGGTGTCAGACATCAGAGGGGCACTCTGTCTCATGTATTCTGTTTCTGCCCTTCACTGACGGGATTCTGGGCCAAAATATTTGATTGGTACTCTAAAGCCTACAAAATAACCATTCAGCCGGAGGCAGAACTCGCCATCTTCGGCTGCTCGGAGACCCCTCTGGACTTCCCTACAGCCGTATAGCAGTCTCTGACACTGGGGACAGCTGTTGCCAAAAAAACTCATTCTGAAGGAATGGAAATCCCCCTCTTCACCCTCTTTCCAATTGTGGTTGACAGACATGATCTCTGTTACAGTATAAGGATGGACAGACTCAGGTCCCTAAGGACCAACTCACTTAAAAAAAATCTAACTACCGGTATTTGGGACCCGTTTCTGGCCTACCTCGATGAGGTTAGGGGCAGCGAGTGACTTGCCTGGCTGGTTCTTCATCGACCTCTTGCATAGGACCCCATACACGACATCTCTTAGAAGCACATAAGCACCCTATGCAGCTGGTAGCACCATATTATATTACAAAACTGTAATATTTAGTGTCGATGTTACATGTATGCTTTCCTTTCCTTTCCTTTCCTGTCTGAGCCTGTTTGTCTTGTTCTTGTTTTGTTTCAAGAAAAACTGAAAATAAAATATTGAAGAAAAAGACCACCAGAGGTCTACTTCCTGGTTACAGCTCCCGAGTCTGTTGTCTGCATTTACTCACATGACTCCAAGAGGTCACGATCCTTTTAACCCGCTTGAAAATCGACCAATGTTGACCGTTGTTTCCTTGTGAAGACGAACTGAGGGAAACTCTCTCTCTCTCTCTCTCTCTCTCTCTCTCTCTCTCACTCTGTCTCTCTCTCTCTCTCTCTCTCTCTCTCTCTCTTTCTCATTCACACACACGCTTGCACGCACACAGAGACAGCCCCCCCCTCGCGCATCTCTTGCTCTCTTGTCACACTTAGTCATCCATCTTTCCTACTTCGTCCCTCTCCCCCTCCCTCTGCTGCCCTCTCCCCCTCCCTGCCTCCCTCCCTCCACGGCCACCTCCCCTCCATTTTTTGTTCTCTCCCTCTGTTCTCTCCACCGCCCCTCGCCTCACTCCCGCCGGTATGAGTTGGCAGAAATGTATTCATGCTGCCAGGCCCTATGTGCATTGAACAAAACGTGGCAACAGCCTGACATTATTATTTCTGAGTGGGGCGAAAGCAGAAAAGACAGTGTTCAAAGGCGCAATGTCAGCGGAAGGTTTGTGAACTGTTACACAGGGCGGATTACAGAGGGCTCAAAGGACCCCTCGCCTTTGCTTGAAACCTTGACGTGTGCTCTCGATATGCCTCTGTGTCACCCCAGGGCAAACTTTCTCTTTCTTGTGCTGCGGCGACGGCGTTTTCTGTTTTGTTTTGATTTTTTAGCATGGGTTGGATTTGTCTGAAATGTAATTTGGGCTGACTGATGCGTTTGATTCGGTTTTGAGTGACAGCGCGGATGTAAACCCTCTGCTATACTAGAGGATTTAATCATGATATGAGGCTGCTGCTGAGCTGAGCTGAGCGCGTGTGTTTTTCCAACACATCCTCATACCCGAAATGACAGAATAAGTCGATTTCCAATGACTCCCAAAACGACATATATGAACGAGTGTCCCCGTGTCTTTTTGTCATTTTTCTACGCCACCGCCGGTGGTGACAGCGGGGGAGGCTCGGTGCTCAGATTGATTTGGCGACGCCGCATTTCCTGGTTATATTTAAGCAAGTAAAACAACTTGGTTAAGGTTATAGGCAACTAAAACAACTTGGTTAAGCAACTGTAGCATGACTCAATTTCCACTCGCGGATCAATAAAGTTATTCTGATTCTGATTAAGGTTATGTTTTAGGGTTACGGTAAAAATGGAACACACGGTCTCTCATGACGAGGAAGTTCACTGTCGTTACGATAAAGACTGCCAGAGAATGTGGTTACAGCTCCCGACGCTGCCATGCCATATACACTGCACACATGCGCTCACACGACCACAAGAGGTCGCATTCGTAAACCACTTTGAAAATCGACCAATGTTGTCGTTTTCCTTGTGAGGACGGACGGGTCTGTTCGTTTATGATTTAACATTCATAGGTTAGGATGTTATGTCTGTCATGCAATGTCACTGTGTCATTGATTTGCATCATTGAATCAGACATGAATCATAGTAGCAGAGTTGAGAGCGGCGGCACTTTTGAAATGCTAATGGGGAATATAAGCCTAATTCACCCAGTGTGTATTAGCCGTGACACTATGCTATTAGGGACGTTTAGTATTCTGAGTGTGTCCGCTCTCTTCTCCCCTCTCTCACTCTCTCACTTTCAATCACTCCATTCCTCGCTCGCTCCAAGGTCTTATCAAAAGAAACACACCCATCCACATTGCCTCAGACTATTCGTTGTTACAGTATGAATTCTGCTCGGAAACCTAGACATATTACGCATTAGCATTACTCTCTAGTCAATTATCAAACCAGCCTTCTCGAATGATTCACCTGAGATTCACCTGACAATCAGCATCAGCCAGCGTTCTTGGCTGTCCGCCACTACATCTGCCTAAGCAGATCATGCAATCTTCACATAGAGACTGATGATCTCATTACATATAGTAGTATCTTTCTAAGTGATGCTCGACCGTGCGTGCGTGCGTGTGTGTGTGTGTGTGCTAAAGAGAGACAGAGCAAAATTTTCCACTCTGTCAGCATGTCTGGCTGTTGGCATGTGGTGATTTATCTTTTTCATATGAGCTTGTTCGCACATCTGTGTGTGTGTGTGTGTGTGTGTGTGTGTGTGTGTGTGTGTGTGTGTGTGTGTGTGTCTGTGCTCCCTTTAAAATGGGCAATAAGTGATCTGTCGCTGCTGTTGAGTGAAAACCTCACATCTCCAAAAATGTCAGAAATGCTGTCAGCTTATCAGGAAAAACAGCCTTGTTTTTAGCTTGACAGGAATCCATTCTGACATTATCTACTGTGCTTTGACAGGGCTTATAAGCCCTAGAGGTTGGAGAAGGAACACGCAAATCCTTCAACTGAAGTGGAAAACATGGAAATCACCAACACTGGAGTTACAAGGTTTTCACACGGCAACAGTGTGGCCTGTAATAAAGTAAATAAGTCGAAATGAACTCACAGCAGATGAGTGATCCAGTGGAAACTACTTTGGAAGAGATGATTTCTGCAACGTTCTTCTGGCTGGTGTTCAAACAGCCTCAATTCTCTCATGTCACTCCCCTCCTCCGGGACCTTCACTGGCTTCCCATCTCGGCATGCATCAAATTCAAGACACTGGTACTGGCCTAGAGGGCAGTACACCAGACAGCTCCTCCATATCTGCAATCTATGGTCAGGTTCCAAACCTCGCATCGCTCCCTCCGCTCCACCACTTTTGCAGATCGCCTAGCCCCTCAATCGTTACGTGGGCTCAAAAGTCGCTCATCCTGGGCGTGACTCTTCTCATCCCTGGCGCCACAATGGTGGAACGAGCTCCCCCCTTCAGTCAGGATGGGCCAATCTCTGCCCATCTTTTGGCGGAGACTAAAAACACACCTTTTCAGGCTCCACCTGGGCCCTTCTTGAACTAACATCCTTCTTTCTCTTCTTTCTCTTCTTCTTCTTCTTCTTCTCCTTCTTCTTCTTCTAAAAAAATAAAACAAATAGTTATTCCTTCTCAAACTATTTTCTACAAATGCTACTCTATTCCTTTAAAAAGAGTCCATAGACTGTTGCACAGTTGATTTCACTACTGTTGACAAAATGTGATATTGTAAGTCGTTTTGGATAAAAGCGTCTGCTAAGTGACGTAATGTTATGTAATAATGTAATTGATCACAATGCAAAATAATACAGATTTTTTAATGGCATTAGCTTTAAATGTCTTTGTATCCTCACACCCTAACACTGTTGTGTGTGTTTACTCAGGTATCTTGCGTACAGCGGTGCCCGACATGGACCGAGAGGCCCAGGACCAGTACCATGTGGTCCTTCAAGCCAAGGACATGGGGGGCCACCTGGGCGGGCTGTCCGGGACCACCACCGTCACCGTCAGGCTCACCGACGTCAACGACAACCCCCCACGCTTCACCCAGAGTGAGTCACCTGCCCACCCACCCACGTGGAAGTCATTAGTTTATTATTACGCACTTATGTATGTACAACCTCCCACACACGCGTGCTCACACAATATCTGAGTCAAACAGTATTTCCAAATACTTGTTAGCGCTTGTGCTATACTGCGTCGAGTAGCAGATTGGTGGGGTTTCACCTCCTTAGCACACTTCCATTTCCAGAAAGATGTCAGTTACTGTTTAGTACTCATTGTCCAATGTGAAAAACAATATTGTACTCCAAGAAGATTAAAACAACTGTTAGCAAAGCATACAAACAGTCTTCCTGGATTGATGGTGGTGTGTAGGAGCAATCGTTAGCCAACCTCTATTTCCAACTCCCATGTAATTTGAGATGATAGGAAACAGACAACCCTTCCCTTTAGGCACACCTAATAATGATTCGCTACCTAAAAAAGAAATGGACTCCATTTCCCATGTAGCTTTGTGCCTTTAATTATTGATCAGGTAAATTACAGTAGGCCATGCGCCTACAGCCTAGTCCAGGGGTGTGCAACTATTTTTCATGGGGGGCCACATGAGAAACCCAGATTGTTGCCGGGGGCCGAACAAATATTGTCATGCCGTAACCCATGTATGGGCAACTTTGATGATAGAGAGGGCCACAAAAAATGTCCTCGCTACCAGATTTTGCTGAGGGCTGAACGGCGCCAGCGCGAAAAATTTGGGGCATTTGAAGCCAGGTTTAGAGGAATAACTCTTTTTAAATTATCAGTTGTGATGTCATTATTCAGTCTTAACCACCAATATTTGATCCTTTTCTCACTCACTCCTATGTCACCACCTGCTCTCCCTGCAGGGCTTGAAATGAACTTTTTTCACCACCTGCCAATATGGCTGCTAAAGTTACCAGCCAATTAGAATTTCCACTAGCCGAAATGTTTTTCTTGAAATAAACCAGAATATGAGTGGGTTAATTAAGTATCAGTAAGTGGCCGGGATTCTCAAAGCCTGTGTTGAGGGTCACACGAACAAAAATGCACTCTTGAAGCTAAATAAATCCAAAACCAACAAGTTAATTATTTAAATTTCTACTTCAATGTAGAACAGTCATTTCTTACACATGAGATTACTTTTAGCCTTTTAGTCATAAAGATTATTGAAAGATATTCCATATTCCAGACTGAAATGCTATAACAGAAGAGTATTGGCCAGAATGACATGTCATGAACATTTGGACACTTATTCAGCAGGTATCTTGCATGTTGCGTTCAGGTGCACTGTAAAAAATAAATAAAAATAAAATAAAGAATTGCAATTCCATCGTGGGCCACACAGGGGGCGCCCGCGGGCCGCATATGTGCAATCAAACAGAATAGGTTTGAGAGCAAAACTTTCCACACTGCAATCAACTTTTTTTGATTTGAGAGCAAAACTGTTGACACTCCAATCAAAAAACAGCTTTAGCAACATTCACTCTTAGCAAACAAGTGGGGGAGTTTGGAAGTCCACGGAGAAGACGGAGTGGGGGCGGAGAAGACAAGAAATCAATGTGCCGTTACGGTATGTTATAACTTCTGTCTTAGAAATAGAAGAATGTTAAGTTTGAACTGCATGTAGATGCGCTTGTTTGTTTAACGATCTGTGATGTTATAATGGGTTAAAACAAAGCACAGAGCGTTAAACAAAAGCAATCTACTGTACATGCACCCGTTCAAACATAACATTATTGCTATCACTAAGACGGAAGGCACATTGATTTTCTGTCTTCTCCATGGACTTCAAAACTCCCTCACTTGTTTACTAACAGTGGATGTTTCCTAGGTGTCACTCAGATTGAGACCGGTACAGACGTGTCTTACATCTTTCGGCATACAGTAGGTTCTGCCCATGAGATTCAGCTCAACAACAAGCAAAACCTTTGGGATTTGCAAACAACACTTTTGGATTCGCATTCAAACTTTTTTAATCACACATTTATTTGACTTTCAATTATTTATTTATTTTACTGCAGTGATGATAGTTTTTCTCTCAAACCTATATTCTGTTTGATTTGCATGATAAGCAACTCCATGCTAGTCTACCTTTCCATTAGTAGGAAACACAATTTGGACCAATGATTTCAAATCACATAATGTATGTAGTTTGCCATGAAGATCTTGGATTGCTCAAGGTGGATGATCAGACATCATAGCTGCACATGGTAAGTGATTGTTATGTTTATGCAGTGGTAGGGTGACATGGTGGTTAGAGAAACCCTCCTGTAACTGAATGGTCCTGGCTTTGACCTATTGAACACAGCAAAGAATCCACCTCTGATGTCTTTCTATATGATCCACTGAAGGCCAAAAGGTTCAGAGGTACCTTCACAGGTCTACAAGTGGGTGCAGCATGCTCTGCTGCAGACTGTGTTCACCATACTTTACTCTGGGAGCCAGATTTGTTACACTACTTAATTACTTTTCTTTTCTAAGTCCGTTTCCTCTCCTGTGAATTAAACCCAACTTTGATGGTCAATGTTCTTGCCATCCTTTACCTACTTCGCTGCAGAAAGTAAACTTCTAACTGCTGTTACTTATTCTGGTGAAAATGAAGGGAGATGTTGTTGGGATAAGAGTTTATGGACAATTCAACTTCAGTCTGTTTCGGGTAAAATCCCACACTACTGACAGGGCCTGACAGACAGAGAGGCGGATAGCAGAGTGCAGGTGGATGTAAGAAAAGAGCCAACAGGAATGCAGTCCAACGGATCACTAGCTTTAATGCCAATATTGAACTCCTGATGTCCTGGGGGAATGTTAGCTGGTTGTGTGTTGAGCCCCTGTCAGAGCCAGCGTGTTGGCCGGGGTTGAGCTGAGGTCCAGAAGGCTTCTTGGAGAGAAACCGGGCTCACTCTGATCTCTCTCCGGGAGATGAAGGGCGACTCCAGTCCATAACATCACTATGTAGTCTGTGCGCGTTTCTCTTTTTGTGTGTGTGTGTGTGTGTGTGTGTGTGTGTGTGTGTGTGTGCGTGTGTGCGCGTGTGCATGTGTGTGTGTGTGTGTGTGTGACTGTGTGTGCGTGTGTGTAGCCTTATTGAATGTGCATCTGTCGGTCTTACCCACCGTTTTTGTGTTTGAGCAGTTCACACATTCTCACATTTGTACGTACAGCTGTGCCTGTGTTCCCCGATTTGTCTGCTTGGCTTTCCGTGTGTGTGTGTGTGTGTGTGTGTGTGTGTGTGTGTGTGTGTGTGTGTGTGCGCGCGCATGTGTGTGTGTGTGTGTGTGTGTGTGTGCACGCACTCCCTGGTGCTTGTGAACACCATCAAAGCCAGCCACCCCACCGCTCTACTCAATTACACACCCAGGCTTTTAAAAAGACACCCTCAAATCCGGCCCCCGCGTCTCCCAAGGTCAACACTGCTTATTCCTGGTGGCATTCAGCAGAGGGAGAGGATTACACTCCAGCGTACCAACTAGGTAGCGGCCGTATTATAGCTCTAACAAGAGCAGAAACCCGGCCCTGCTTTGTGGGCTTGTCTTCTCGCGGCGCCCTAGAATTTCTCCCTGTCCAAAAACATGATTTCAGGAACTAAGTGGGTTTGTTGTGTGTACGGTTCTGAACGCCGTCAGGGGATTTCTTTAGCCTGAGGGAGGCAGAGCCTAGCAGAAGGAAAGTAGGCTACAGTTGTTTTTGGTTAAAATGATAAGTGGGATATTTTCAGAGGCTTCGTTGGCGAACGCGCGGCACTAAACCGCACTTTCCTTTGGGCCTAATTATCAAATTCTGAACACTGTGCTCCAAATGTATTTCGACAGCAACACATTGTTTTTTTTTTTAGTTCAAATTTTTTAGTTTAATTTATTTTTACAACATACATAAACAAAAGCATAAACGAGCACGCGGGCCCGGACAGGGAAGACAAAACAAAAACAATTTAAGGAGTGCACCTAATAAATTGGCTACCCCTAATCCACCCCCCCCCCCCCCCACACACACACACACACACACACACACACACACACACACAAATATAAAAAATAAAACCCCACCTTCACGTACCCAGGGACTTCAGACTTCAGAGATGGGGTCACTCTAATAAGGGAGCGTACGCGTCAGGTCAAATTGCGGTGCCAAGATAACAGAGAAAGGGATGCAGAGTGTCATCAGACTGGCCACGTCTCTCTGCCAGCGCTATTAAGTCTGTCAAGGTGAGAACGTCTGGTCATTTCCTCCAGCAACACGTTTTTGCTTGAGCTCCACACTCCTCTCAGTGTGGCTTTCAAATGACTTGGTGCGAGGACAGCTTTAATTTAATTTTCATCCATATCAAATGGACTTTTAAAAAGGTAATGGAGTTTTCGGAACATTTTTAGGGTGACAAGTCGTTGGACAGATCGTCAGTAAAAGGAATAATTTTTAGTGTCTCGCTGAAAATTCTGAAAGGGCAAAGATGATTTGAAGTCTGAAACATCACTGGACTCTTTTGAGGTATTCTTCCAAGTCAAATCCTGAACAGCGGCCATTTTTGTTTCCCGATGCTCCCGCAAAATGAATAGTTAACACAAGGCAGATGGATATAAAAATGGCTAACGGGGGGTTGCCATCACCCTCTCATTCCGTATCAACTCATGGGCTGATTGCGCTCTTAATGACTGCGGTGCACCACAGTGCAGTGTGGAATCCATGGTTGGCTAAATGTCTGGGTGTAAAATCGTGCCTCAAACGATCGACACCCTGCTACAAAGTGTCGAGACAGGCCTAGATGACTCGCGGTTGTTTCTCCTCGCAGCTTTTCCTGTTGTAATCCGCGGGGAAATTAGCTTGAAGACAGGACTTCCATAGCGTCGCGTAGCTTAGCCGTAAGACCGCCTTGCTGTTTGGGCTGATTTTGAAATCTCATACTCTTATTTCCATGTAGTCATTTATTCAAACATGTTTTTCCCGTGTTTACTGAATCTGAATAATTTATGGCTTAGTGTTACAGTCCACAGCGGAATTCTCTCAGGGGGAAACATTGAAATGCAAAGAGGCTCCAGCATAGACTGGGAGTGTACCTAAAAATAAGATGACCATTTCATTTGATAGAAAGTACAACCTTGTTTATAAAGCACTCTGAAATCTAGGTCGTTTACGAGGCTCAGGGATGCTGAGATGTATGAACTGTATTGACGTTTCCCATTATCTGATAATTGAAATGAGTATTGATTCCCATTCAGAGACACCCCGTGCAGTCTCAATACTGTTTTATAGCATCCTTCAGCAGAAGTCCTTTAACAGTTCACAATCGGGAGAGTATATTTTCACATTGATCTATTTTATTCTCATCATGCCCGTTCCGTAGACGAGGCAGTTTAGAAGTCTGAGAGTTGAATTCTGTTGTATTCTTTATTGATTCAGCTATTTTTATTGTACCTTGAAAAGCCCTATCAGGGCACAATACGTCCTCATTTTTAATTCTCTGTGCCGCAGACTCATAATCCTGTGATCAATGTGACATTCAAAGTGCGAGCGTAGAAAAAAAATATAAAAATATAACTGTCCTTTGAATACTTTTGGAGGTCACTTATGCACAAGAATATCTTGCTGTTATTCAGAATATCCGTAGCAAAGTGAAAAGGGCCATTTTTGCAGAGGTGATTCAGAACCACATTCTTAGTCTGAAATATCACAAGCTGAAATATTGCTCTCCATATGCTCTTCTTGGTTTCTTGGTGAAATGTCAACGTTTGATGTGGAATCTGGCACAGTCCCTGAGCGCTGTACATCATTCTCCAGTCAAAAGGAGGTTAAAACAGCACTATACCCCAATATCCCAATATGCTCAAGCGTAGCATGTATCTTCACCACCAGAGCGATGAGAGAAGCCAGCTTTACAGTGAGCGGGTAGTGGTTACCTCCTCCACATGCTCCTCCAAACCATCTGTAGGATGTTGAAGGGCAAACATTGATTCATTGCCCTGTGATGGAGCAGAGCTTTGTTATAAACACACATACACACACGCGCACGCACACACGCGCACGCACGCACGCACACACACACACACACACACACACACACACACACACACACACACACACACACACACACACACACACACACACACACACACACACACACACACACACACACACACACACACACACACACACCTGAAACAAGCAAATGGCAAACATGTTGTCCCCCACTAGTGACATACAGTCTTCAATACCGCCCCCTAGTGGCACAGAGTCATAGTTACAGTGTGACTAACAAACAAATGAACGGAGACCGATCCGATAGTCCCCCCTTTGGTGAGGGACAAATATGTGACCCATCATACTAAGTTATTTACAATAGAGCACCGCAGGAATGAGTCCGGAAGTAGCATGGAAGGTGGAAGTCCTGGACTTCCTGGATCTTACCGGGAAAAGTCAATGGGGTTTTATAATGGGGATTTCACTTAAATGCATAAAATAAGGTCTGTGGTTAACAAAAGTTTATGGGAGTGGTAATTTGGGTTCAGCGGGATAATCTTCATGAATGTGAAGTGTTTTTGACTTTTGAAACATAAATGCGTTTTTTGTACGCGATTTTTAGACAATGCTTCAAAAGGTGTGTGCGAGATAGTATATTCGATGAGTTGATTCCAGCAGCTCTCACAATTTGAGTTGGATTCAACTAGAAATCTGCACTGCTAACAACACTATACAAAAACTCTGGCTCTGAGTCTGAATGAGTTTCAACTCAATCAATATAATTATTTCTTCCTCCAAGAAATGTGTGCATAACTAAAACTCCAATCTGTGACACATATAGGCACAGGTGCTGGTTACCCACACCCGGTTTTTTTATGTGGTCTGCAAACAACCTTGGCTTGCCAACAGTGCCACATAAAAACGGTGAGAGGGAGCCATCGCTCTCCCAGTGGCTTGATGGATGCAGAGATAGATGGGCTGACAGATGACTACATAGGTAGTGCTGATAAGATCAGTGTCGTTTTATGCGCCGGGGAGATGAGAAGGGGAGAGGCAGCGAGATCGAGGGAGCAGTTTGGAGAGAGCTTCATCATAAATATTACTAATTCATTTCCCCAGAGAGCGGGGCTGTTACTGAGAGGGTGTGAATGCAAAGCGATAGGGAGGGGGAGAGGGAGAGGGGGGGAGAGGGGTGATGTGTACCAGTGAATGCATGTCTTTTGCGTGTGCGAATATGTCTGTTTCATGTGCATGACATGTGTGATATCATGTGTGGTGTGTTTTGCTGAAAGAGAAAAAACCAACACCTCATACCGAAATGACAGAATAAGTCGATTTAATGACTCCCAAATAATACTGTATGAGCAAAACGCTGCGTGCAGGTGACACACCTCACGTCGGTTAATATGAAAACGTCACGTTGGTTATGTTTAGACAACTTAAACAACTTTGGTTATATTTAGGCGACTAAAACGACTTGGTTAATGTTAGGTTTAATGTTTGGGTTACAGTTAGGGATGGGCATTTTAAGTCATTTCAATATTCGAGTACTCTCATTAACTAATGAACGAGTAACTCGAGTACTCGTTTATTAACGTAATTTGTTTGGTTGAACACGTGGGAGGCAAACCAGATCTCTCGCGATGAGGAAGTTGAAAGACGAGGATGTTACTGGTCCACTAATTCTACCCCTCACCCCCTTACGTGTCGGCGAGCTATTTCAATATCAGACTTAGAGACCGCCAGAGGTCGGTCGCCTCTACTTCCTGGTTACAGCTCTTGACTCTGGCGTGTGCATTGCACGCATGCACTTACATGCCCGCAAGAGGTCGCGTTCGTAAACATCAATCATTTTAACCACCTTGAAAATAGAGCAATGTTGTTGTTTCCCTTGTGAGGACGGACTGGGAACAACAGAAAGATGGAGTCGGTAGGAAAGGTGCAATAAAGTTGTCAGAGGAGTGAGACAAAGGCTAAAAATGGTAAAAAGAGGGCGTGGGTGAGAAGAGGCTGGGTGAGAAAATAGACGCACAGAGACGGGGAGTAGACAGTGGAGGAGACAAACGTACTGTACAAGAGAGAGAGCGAGAGAGAGAGCATGCAGTGGAGAGAGTCAGGCCGGATAATCACGGTATTATCTCCTCCGGTGAAAGTGGGACTGGGAGGAAGAGGAGTGGAGGCAACAAAGAGGGATGAGTGGGTGAGGCTAAAAGAGTCTTTCCAGAGAGCGCCATCATGGCTTACTGTAACCTTGCGTGTGTTTTCTTCATGGCACAAGCTGCCTCTACCACTCCGTCTGTCGTCTTCTACCTCGACACACACACACACACACACACACACACACACACACACACACACACACACACACACACACACACACACACACACACACACACACACACACACACACACACACACACACACACATAGGATATGATCAGGCTGAGGTGAGGGGACAGGGAGATGGAGAGGTGACAGGTATTTTCAATGCCACAACCTAGCTGTAACATATTTTCTCACGTTCAAGGGGAAACAATGTCTGAAGTTGAAAATAATAGAGACGTCACATGTGAAGGAAATTAGTTTTTGCATTTAATGTTCAGCAGCCACATAATATAGCTGAATGGGTGGATTCAGTAGGCTATCTACCTTCAGACTCTGGTCTCTCCTCTCCATCCCCCACACCCGCCTGGGGACAGAGCTTTCAGTGTGGCGGCCCCCACCCTCTGGGACTCTCTCCCGGCAGACATCCGCAACACCCCATCCTCGGACACTTTCAAGAACACCCTCCAAACTCACATGTTTAACATTATTATTAGCAAACTGGCTAACCAGATGCGAGACTGGAGAGAAATGGTCACATTTTGTTCATAGTGATCCGATACGTATTATACTGACTGTAGCCAAGGCTAGAGCCATAAAATGGCTGGGAGGCAGGAAGCAAATTGTGGATGTGGATGGGACCCTGTCCAAACCCAAACCCCTTGAATGTGGGGTCCCCCAGGGAAGTCTTGTGGGCCCATTGTTCTTTTCGATATGTACAGTATTAATAATATGAAATCTGCCTGCTCATTTGACCTTTTTCTATATGCAGATGATTCTGCATGATCTCATAAAGATACATCAGTGGTAGAAAGTCCTGAGCAGAGAATTACTTAATGTCAGTAAATGGTTATCTGACAATTAACTGTGCCTGTCTTAGTAAAACTGGGTGTATACAAGGTCAAAGGTAAAGCTGAAGAAGGCTCTTGATTTGAGAGTAGTAGTGGGAGACACTGAGGTCAACAAAGGACTCGGTCAACTACCTATGTTCTAGATGGCCACTTACTGTATCAGGCGAGAGCATGGCACTATTGCTCACCAAAGGGGGAGGGGGAATTCGGGATAGAATATCAATATTTTTTAATAGGAAGGCATTAGAGATATTTGCAGGGGCTCTTGTACAGTGTCATTTTGATTATGTATGCCTTTCCTGGCATAGAGTGATTTTCAAAAACAAGTAACAGACATCACAAAACCAATTGGTATGGTTCGGTGGATCCTTAAACTTCCATCTAGGACGGATCTCCTTCCAGCTCATTTGATCAGCCTCAGATGGCTGAGAGTGGAAGAGAGGTTACTTTGTCTTTGTTCAAATCAGCAATAAAGGAACCGTTCTGAACCTTTGATTCAAATTAAAATACACATTACAGTGACTGGGAGAGCTCAGAGCTCCCCCCCAACCCACACAGCAAGCGTAGACAGGTGTGTTTGATTCGTGTCATGTGTCTCGGTGCGAGACTTCAAAGCTGGCTCACGTAAATTAACCGACCCGCTCTGACAACTAACGCAAACTTAAGCTTGTTTTATGCTCGCCGTGCCACGAGGGGCGCGAGCGTCAAATGACGTCAATGTGTTGGGCGCGACCCCCGTGGGCCCCTCAGCGAGCTGCAGGACGGGCGAGGCCGCACAGCGGCCAAGCTAGTGAGCATGATAAAGTGGGGGGACAAAAAGTCTCGTTGTTCCCCCTATTCCATCGCCAGTGATATGTTTTGTCATCTCCCTTCTGGGCCTGCAACACACATTCCCAACACACACGCACGTGTGCTTGCACGCACACAAACAAAATACACACTCCCAACTCCCAGTCTCTGTGTGTGTTTGCTCTCCACACACCCACTGCCCTCATGTCCCTTCTCACACTCCTCCCCCATCTGTTCCTCTTATGAAAGACCCTCAGCGCCTAATCAGTCTTAGTCGCTGTGGCAGAAAGTGTCTGTGCTGCACAATCCCACTTGTCAAAAACGCACACACACACACACACACACACACACACACACACACACACACACACACACACACACACACACACACACACAAACATCCGCATTAAGAGTGGCACCGTAAACTAGCTTTTATTAATGAACACGTGTGTTCCCTTCCACGCCATAAATCCTATTTGTGGGTTTAATGATGGCCATTGAAGATTCCGGAGTGCAGTCTTACCCGGTTTCCTCAAATACTGCTCTTTAATTATGAATAATGTTACTATATGAATGTTTAATATGATGTTGATAGAGGATGTGGGACATATCTATTCCTTTTTAAGCGTGCCCATATTTCCTACTGTATAACTGCCACTTACGGCCGCACTAAGAAAACACAGAAAATCCATAGCCGCAATAGAATTACCAAACATTGACTGTTTGACGGAGCAGCCAGCCACCCGCGTACATCATTTTCTATCGTCGCCTACTTAGCAATCCAAGCGCATTCAATAGCATCTAGTGCACATCGAGAATAGCCCGTGTCCTTTTCAATAGGACATCGATAATGAATTGACTTAAATGGCATGACTAATGTGCATTTGTGGACCAGTAATGGGCTCATCAGGGACCCACGTGCGCACGCGGGCCAATCCGGTCCAACGCGCCCGCCCACCTCTTGTCGATCCGTCCAATGATTGCTGCCCACACGTCAAAGGTCTCCCATTGGTCATGGTAAAGACGCAAAGCCGCCACTCCTTTTTAGAATGCATGAAAGCAGAGTCCTGGGGCCGGGTTCACCGAGCGTGAAGGAGGGAAGAGGCAGACGACAGGAGGGAGGGATGGATGGATGGATGGAGGGATATTGATGGAGAGGGGAGGAGTGGAGGTAACAGCAGCTTTATAGTGACAGTGATAATCAGGTTACTATAGCTGGGAATCATTTCATCTCAGGCAACACTGCTCATGTGTGTGTTTATTAGGCCAGGACAAAGCTGACTACCAGGTGTTCTGAAGATCTGATTTGTTGTTGGCAGTATAGGGCTGCAAATATCGATTATTTTCATTGTCCATTAATCTGATGATTATTTTCTCGGTTAATCGATTAGTTGTTTGGTCTATAAAACGTCAGAAAATGGTGACAAATGTTGATCAGTGTTTCCCAAAGCCCAAGATGACAAATACCTTATTTTGTCCACAACCCAAAGGTATTCGGTTTACTGTCATAGAGGAGTAAAGAAACCAGAAAATTAGATTTAAGAAGCTGGAATCCGTCTGTAACCATATATTTTCTTTAAAAAAAAATGACTCGAACCGATTAATCGATTATCAAAATAGTTGGAAATTAATTTAATAATTGACAACTATTCGAACACACGCACGCACGCACGCACACACACACACACACACACACACACACACACACACACACACACACACACACACACACACACACACACACACACACACACACACACACACACACACACACACACACACACACGCTGGCGCTGTTCAATGGCGACCCGGTTTTGCTCTCCGACTCTGAGAGCGAACCAAGCAGAATTTCGCTCGTGATACTTGTACCATGAAGTGACAATAAAGTTTATCTCATCTCATCTCATCTCACACACACACACACACACACACACACACACACACACACACACACACACACAGTTATGCACGCACATACAGAGTAACTGAAATCACTCGCTCATATCACAGTGCACAATTAGGCCTGCCATTGGAATGCCTTTGCCCTAGAGTCAATGGTGGCATAGTGCAGAGCGCCACGTGGATACATCCCTGTAGGCTTTTAGCCTGCGCGTGGGTACCAAGGCTGCTGCAGCCTACTAACTTCACTCTGTGTGTGTGTGTGTGTGTGTGCGTGTGTGTGTGTGTGTGTGTGTGTGTGTGTGTGTGTGTGTGTGCAGCACACGTGCGTGTGTGTAAGTGTCCAGTGGGTGTGTGACTATGGATGTACTGGGGTCAGGCAGCCTTGTGGGCAGGGCAGTGGCTTTTCTCTCTCTCTCTCTCTCTCTCATTCTCTCTTTCTCCCTTGTCCTTCTATAGGCCCTTTTCACAGCAACTGTTTTGAGGTGGTAAAGCAGGGAGTAAAGCAGGTGTAACCAATAACAATAACGAGGGCCCTGAACACCTAACTGGAAATGGAACCATCATTAATGCTATTGGTTACACCTACTTTACTTGCTGTGAAATGAGTCTATACATAAATGATGTGTGCATGCACAGGCAAAATGAGACGTAAGACTATAGAGGCAAATCACATTGGCAGCTCCGGATCGGCTTTTCTTCCACACTCCTAAAGAGCCTATGGGGAGAGATTGGTTGTGCGGTAATCTCCCCACAACACCAAGTTTCCAATAGATCTACATGCGGGCAATCCAGCCTATGGAAGCCCAAGAGGGTCTTAAATTCTCCACACGCAGAGAGTTTCCATCTCCCCAGAACTTCTCCTGCCTTCGAAGGGGGCAAATTTAAAACTTCATTAATCCGCCCAAATGGGGCTATTTTCTGTTCCTGTTATTTTGTCTTTTCAGCCTATAAGCTTGCACGGGCGATGGTGGGGAAGTAGGTGAATCTATCGTAATTCTCCAGCAGCGCCTGGGTCCCCTGCTCATTGAATGTGTGAAGGGAAGGCAGGGAGACAGACAGGGGGCAAACACAGTCTCCATGAGTTTGATATAAAACAATTTTTTGCATTATTTTTTTTCATGCGACCTGGCAGCGTGCCCCCTCACGCAGAATAAAAGGAGTTAAAGCCATTCTCTATGTGGCGAGCCATCAGCCAGCCGGGGAGAGCTGGTGGAAGAGGAAGTGATTTCCATGTTAATGGGAAGTTTCCCAGCAGGATCTCTCCCTCCCTCCTCCTCTCTCTCTCTCCCTCCCTCCCCCTCTCTCTCCCTCCCTTCCTTCTTCACTATCCCCTCTCTCCTTGGTGGCTGCCTACCTTCTCGCTGTGTCTGTCGCCCTCCCACCTCCCTCTTTAGCTCTTCTGCTTTCTGTTTTCTCTCTGCGCTGTTACCTTTCACCTCTCAATGCCTGTTTACCTCTGTTTCCCTCTCTCTCTCTCTCTCTCTCTACTCTCTCTCTACTCTCTCTCCTCTGCTCACTCTCTCTCTCTCTCTACTCTCTCTCTCTCTCTCTCTCTCTACTCTCTCTCTACTCTCTCTCCTCTGCTCACTCTCTCTCTCTCTGTCTACTCTCTCTCCTCTGCTCTCTCTCTCTCTCTCTATCTGTCGAGTTTGATGAATGGAGTCGCTGGACTGTGAGCGCAGCATCCTCCACAGAGTGTGATGGGCCGTTGCTGGCTGTCCCACATCAGTGTATGTGTTTGGGTGTGTGAATTAGGGCTGAACGATATTCACACACAAAAATGCAATTGCGATTATTTGACAGAACATTACAATTGCGATTTAAACTGCGATTCATATCATCACCTTTTTCTTGTTTGTTCATTTTGCTTAAAAGAAGAAAATGTGTCTCAGTGCACAGGATTTACTCGAGTATATGAGTATGAGCAAAGGTTTTCATCAATATTGAACCATGAACCAAAGATTACCAGCAGCACTAAAATAAGTTTTTTAGAAGTCCCTGCGATTTGAAAATTGCATAAGTTCATATTGCGATTTCACCCCCCCCCCCCCCCCCCCTCCCCAGATTAATTGTTCAGCTCTAGCCTTTATGTAGGCTGTTTGTGTGTCTAGCATTCTCTAGGTCTGCCTATTTTCCTGTATTGGGATCCCAGAGTGCCCCAGCCTGATTCCAAAGTGGAGCCCATCAACATGGATCCCTGACAAATATATGTATAGTCAAACAGCCAGGTAGACAGAGCAGAACATTCTCTCAGAGTCTCGGAGAGAGAAAGAAACATCCCTTATTCCCGCAGCCACAGAGAAACTACAGCGCTGTCCACTTGGCTGAATTCGCCCTCGGAGGATCCCGACGCAGCCAACTGAACATGATCCCCCAGGTCCTTGTCATCCCACCCCCCCCCATACACACACACACACACACACACACACACACACACACACTCGACCTCCACCAAAAAACACCAGCACTGGAAACGGGCCAGCGTGTCATATCTCTCCCAAGATATGCTAAGCAGTTCCATCCACTGTGAGGCCCGTCTGCGTCAGAGGATCAGCGGAGGGTAAAGCGCTCTGCCACGGGGGTTGCAAATCGAAAGCGCCTCAGCAGCGACGCAACCTCATCCCTTATGCATAAAGGCTGGCAGGGCCAAACCGACCGCCGCGCCCAAGGTTTACGGGCGCGCTTATAAATTATAAATGCTGCTCAAACACATCGGCCAAACAAATGTGCTATTATATGGTGCGCTTTTTTTTTTTTTGGAAGAGAACGCACCCGTGCCACGGTGCAAGCCGGCGGCGCCCGTTCAGCTGTTTTAATAGGTTGCAGATGAGCAAAAGTGGCGAGTTGTTAGCGGCGAATAAACACATGTTATTAGACGGCTGTGTCTTCGCGAGCGAGATAACTTGTGTGGGAGGGCGAGGGAGGTGGAGAGGAAGGAAGGCTGATGGAGAGAGAGAGAGAGAGAGAGAAGAGAGGGAGGGGTGGAGATTCTCCCAGGACCCGGCGGAAGGAAGGGAGGAATCCGGAAAGCTTGTCCCGAACGTAACCTCAGAGTCGCCGCGAGGTGTGAACACGCTACGATCAGAGCGCCACACGTACTGTGGCAGCGCTCCATTGTTTTGACGCTAAAGACAGAGAAAACCCACGTCCATCTTTGTGGTTATTTGAATAAAAGTGTCATCTGAGAGTCGTTGTTTTCACACCTGTTTTTTCAAAAGCATCCAGAGACTTTTTGTTTTAGTAACTACAATGGATTATGGTCACATAACCGTGATCAGATTAATATAATCCCATTCATATAATCTGCCAGTCTAAACCCTGTTAAATTCCATTTACTCGTCAGGACGCACTGTTCTTTGAGAAGGCCTGTATAAATCGTGGATCTGATTTACGTTTTCCAGGCCCACTGGCATTACATAACAGCTCATGTAATCAGTGTAAATCACTTTGCATAAACAAGCCTGCAAAAAAAATCACATGCAGCTCTTGCTTGAATTCTCTTTTGGCCTCCCTCTCCATAGCAACCCGCAGAGTAGTGTCAAGAATTGATGTTTTCTTGGTCTCAAGAGAAATAGTTTCTCAACTCAGCGAATCCAAGTCCAGTCTCCAGCCTCCCTCCAGGCTGGGACAACACCCAGTGTTAATTAAACCTGACCTCCGGATTTGCCCGCTCTGCACCAGTGCATTCTGGGAAAATTGAGTGTTTGATTCCCCAAATAGGTTTGACTAATTTCGTCTGGCTCTGATGCTCGGTTGCAGTTGCAAAGAGTAATAACGATTAACGCTGATAACCTAAACAATTAGGTAATAGGCAATAATTTTCAATAATTGTTATTTCCTAATTAAGTTCCACATCTTCAGAGGAAAAGAAGAGATGGAGAAAATGAAATGGAATGGGGGGGAAAAAAGAAACTAATTAAAATGGAGGTGGCTAATACCAGCATGCTTTTTATCCTCTTATTTTCTCTATCTCCCGGTTTCTCTTCCTCTGTATTAATATTTCATCTAAAGTTCAGTGCTTTCTGCTTCAATAGACAGTAAAATCACTGCTGGAAACATAGCTCTCAGTCACATCTCTCTCTCCCCCTCTCTCCTTCTCTCTCTCTCTCTCTCTCTGGCTTTTTCTCCCTCCTGCTCTGAACCTCCCTTGCTCTCAGCCTCACATCATATTTCTCCCATTTTTCTTCCATCTCTCTCTCCCTCCCTCCCCCCCCGCTCTCCCTCTCCCTCTCTCTCTCTCCCTCTGTTCTCTCGCAATATCTCACAGGTGGAGAGATGCATGTCAGTGGAGAGTGGGACTGGTTGGACCCAGTCACAAACTGTACTTTTTCTCCGCTGACACATTCGGTACAGTCGAGCGCGCTCTGCCACTCCATCATTTCATGCGTTTGTTAGTCCGCCTGCAAACTCGCTCAATGTGCTGCAAAGCCGTTTAGCTACTTGATAGCCTGAGAGGAGGCGGCAGTCGGCGCTTACGTTCACTTGATAACCTTTTTTGCAATTCGATTTGATTCGAAATGAATAAAAGGTGACTTCTTCTGCGTCTACAACGCTTAGCACTGTTTGCACTCGTGCACCTGGATGCACCCACGCCGGCACGCAAGTGGATACTAATGGAGTTGCCTGCAGCAACACACACACACACACACACACACACACACACACACACACACACACACACACACACACACACACACACACGTGCACACACACACACACACACACACACACCCTGCCCTTTCCTCCTACTCGATATGGCATATCAGTGCAGAGACGCGTAATGGCTAATGGCCTACTTCTTCTGCATCAGGCGATAGCGATACACACACTGTTTTATAGCCCTTTGCCCTGCAGCCTGTTAAGAAGCAGACCTGCACTGTGTCATTATTATTAACCCCATTCGCATCGGCGGGTGTCACTCAGAGCAGTGTATATAGAAGACTCGCGACATCTCCATTCACTCCAATGGACCAGTTTTGTACTCTCAAGACTCACCAGAAGTAAGCTTCTGTATTAAGCAGCGCTGTGGAGTTGCAGCAAAATGGACAGTTTGTGATGTACTTTGAAAGGGTCAGATGTTTAAAGAATCAAATTGTATATTATCTGCTTTATTTTAGCATTCAAAAGTAGCGCGAGCCTCCTTCCTGGCTATTCATTGGCTACTGAGTCACGCATTTTGGACCTCCGCTGACGCCACTCTCTTACAAGATTGCTCTGGTGTCACTCACTCACAAGTTAACCCTATAGTGGCTGGCAGAGAATTAAGTTTGGTCTCATCAGTCTTTGCATCCCTCCTTCAACTCTCTCTCTCTCTCTCTCTCTCTCAGTCTCTCTCTCTCACGCACTGTACTTAGACTCATGATGCCTAAATCACTCACGCGTCTCCGGCCTTTCTCTCCTAAGCCCTCTCAAAGTGTGAGTGCCTGTGTGTGATGGACTTTCGCTAAACGGATGCAGATTTTATTCAGGCTATTTTCAAAGCCCCCTGCCTGCGCTTTAGCCAGCTAGACATTTTTTTAATGACTCCCCCTAAACTCGATGCCTTCCGCCGACTCCCTGAGAAACGGTGCGCCTCCGCCCGCAGATAAGATAGAGAAGAAGCTGCAGTATATATTCCCCCCCAGGCCAGCGCGATAAACGCAGCCAAAGAACTCCACCGCGCGATCAGCGCACAGGAGCTGAAACAACCGGAAACAGCAATGATCCTGGCAGGCGACTTCAACAGAGTCAACCTGAGGAAGCGCATGCCTTCACTCCATCAGCACATCAACTTCCACACAAGGGGAGAACGCACACTAGACCAGTGTTACACGAACATCAAACACTGCTACAAGGCGACCCCCCGCCCCCCCTTTGGCAGATCGGACCACGCCTCCATCCTGCTCGTTCCCAGGTATCAACAACAGCTCAAGCGACACCCCCCGGCCTTCCGAACCGCCCACTGCTGGTCAGACCAATCAGAGGACATTCTGAGAGACTGCTTCGACCAAACAGCATGGGAAGAGTTCAAGGCTGCAGGAGACCTGGACGAGTATGCAGACACAGTAACAGGCTTCATTCAAAAATGCACAGAGGACATAATATCCCAAAAAATAATCAAAATAATGCCAAACCAGAAGCCCTGGATCAATAGTGACGTCCGGGCAGCCCTACACGCCAGGACCACCGCCTTCAATTCCGGAACACCAGAGGAATACAAACAAACAAGATATGCCCTCCGAAGCACTTTAAAAAGAGCACGGAGAGAATATGGCAGGCAGCTGGAAGCAAAACTGGACTCAAACAACCCCAAACACCTGTGGAGAGGCCTCCACGCTGCCACTGACTTCAAAGGGGCAAAACAGCAAAACAACAACGAGTCACCCACCCTGCCAGACGAACTCAACGCGTTCTACGCCAGGTTCGACCCCTCTGCCAGAGCGCCTCCCCTCCTCCCCCCCTCCTCTCCCACCCCTCTCCTCCTCTCCCACCCCTCTCCTCCTCTCCTCCCCCCCATCACCCCCCCCACCACCCCCCCTCCCTCCTCCTCTCCTCCCAACCCTCCCCCCCTCCTCTCCTCCCCCCCCTGCCACCTCCTCTCCTCCCCCCCCTGCCACCTCTCTCCCCACACCACCCCTCCCCTCCTCTTCTCCCCCCCCTGCCACCTCCTCTCCTCCCCCCCCTGCCACCTCTCTCCCCCCACCACCCCTCCCCCCCTCTCCCCCCACCACCACTCCCCCCCTCCGCCCCTCCGCCCCCCCACCACCCCTCCTCTCCCCCCCCCCACTGCCCTCCTCTCCCCGCCACCTCTCCCCCCCACCTCCCCTCCCCCCCCCTCCCCCCCAGCCCTCAGCACCCCCTCCCATCCCCACCTAACCACCAACCCCCCCCACCTCCCCCCCCCCACAGACCCAGACCGCCCTCTCACCATCACTGAGGAGGAGGTGCGCCGGTCGTTCCTGCGTATCAACCCTCGCAAGGCGGCCGGCCCGGACGGCATCCCCGGGCGGGTCCTCAAGGCCTGCGCCCACCAGCTGGCAGGCGTATACACAGACATTTTCAACCAGTCTCTCTCCCTCCGACGAGTTCCCTCCTGCTTCAAAGCAGCGACAATCATCCCCATTCCCAAGCAGCAGAAAGCGACCAGCCTCAACGACTGGCGCCCAATAGCCCTCACACCAATAGCCAGCAAGTGCTTTGAAAAGCTGGTCATATCAAAGATCCGCCCCACACTCCCCCCGGACCACGACCCGCTACAATTCGCATACCGGCCCAACAGGAGCACAGCGGATGCAGTAGCACACGTGCTCCACACCGCCCTGTCCCACCTGGAGGGGAAGGACACCTACGTAAGAATGCTGTTCGTGGACTACAGCTCAGCATTCAACACCATAGTACCCTCCAGGCTGGTATGCAAGCTCAAGGACCTGGGACTTAACACAGCAATGTGCGACTGGATCCTGGATTTCCTGACAGACCGCCGCCAGGTGGTGAGGGTGGGCAACCTCACCTCCTCCCCACTGACCATCAGCATAGGAGCGCCCCAGGGGTGCGTCTCCAGCCCCTTCTGGTATGACCTCTACACCCACGACTGCGTGGCGACTCAAACCTCTAACACCATCGTGAAGTTTGCAGACGACACAGCAGTCGTGGGGCTGATCTCGGGGAGCGACGAGACGGCCTACAGAGAGGAGGTGGGGGCCCTGGAACAATGGTGCCAGGACAACCACCTCTCTCTGAACGTCTCCAAGACCAAGGAGATCATTGTAGACTACAGGAGGGGGGGGGGCGCACACCCCCCAATCACCATCAACGGCACAGTGGTGGAAAGGGTGGACAGCTTCAAGTACCTGGGAGTCAATATCCACCAGGACCTGACATGGGCCGGCCACACCGCCACTGTCGTCAAAAAGGCCCAACAGCGAATACACGGACTCAAGCGCCTGAAGAAATTTGGGCTAAGGAAAGAAATCCTCAGGGACTTCTACAGAGGCACCATTGAAAGCCTGCTGACTGGCGGCTTCACCACCTGGTACGGGAACTGTACCACCATGGACCGCAGGGCGCTACGGAGAGTGAGACGCGCGGCACAGCACGTAACAGAATGTGAGTTGCCAGATCTGCATGAACTGTATAAACAGCGGTGCCTCAGGAGGTCCCTGAAGATCATCAAAGACACAAACCATCCCCACAACAGCCTGTTCTCCCTGCTACCCTCAGGGAGAAGATACAGGGTTCCGAAAGCACGCACAAATCGCTTGAGGAACAGTTTCTTCCCGCAGGCCACGAGACTCCTTAACATACACAAATAGTGTAGTAGCCGCACTGTACCGTACTGTAGCTGCTACCATTACGTATGTCTAACGTTTAATTGTATGTTCAATAAGGAATATGCTATTTGCACCTGTATGTCAAATACGCCGAATTTAAAATGCCGAGTTTAATTGTATGTTTAATAAGGAATATGTTATTTGCACCTGTATGTCAAATACGCAGAATTTAAAATGTTTAAGCACGTCTAAAGTATGCACCCGACACGTGCACCTATGTGCAGTGAATATGCCACTGTCTCTGACTTGTCTTATCACTATACTGCCTTATGCTTGTTGTGTCTCTTGTGTTTTTGCACCCATATGCCCTGTTATATTTGTTATATTTGTACTATTTGCACTATGTTGTAAACGGAGTCCACAGCACAAGAATTTCACACGTGATACTTGTACCATGGAGTGACAATAAAAATCTTGAATCTTGAATCTTGAATCTTGAAGATGCGGCGGGGGAACGCCTGCCTCTTTATTTTTCCTCCCATTCCCACCGTCGCCAGCTCACTCTGCCAGTGCTATTACCATGCAGGGCCCAGCCCGCACTCCTCTTCAAAATAAAGCTCTACCCCCACTGTTTTTCACCCTCTCTCTCTCTCTTTCTCACACTCTCTGTCTCTGTCTCTCTCTCTCTCTCTCTCTCGCTGTCTCTCTCTTGTTTTTCACCATTTTCTGTCCTTTCACAGTCACCATTTCTCTTTTGAGATCATTGTCACTCCTCTCAGCCTCTCCCTCCCACTCTCCCAGCCCTCCATCTTTCCCTCTCTCCCGTCCCAGTAGGGCGTCACTCTGAAGTGATTTTTTCCCCTCTCTTTTTTTGCACTGTTTAAACCTGTATTAAACTACGGGCGCCCCCTAATTAACACTCGTCGCGCTGTCACTCCACTACGTTTCCCACTAATCCCCTTGGCGTCCAATCACCGCGCAGCGCCGGCGAGGCCCCGACCAATCGCGACGTGCCTAAGTGAGCTACGGTTCGTTTTAAGAATCAGTAAGTAGAGGAGGTGAGGTGGGAGAGAGAGAGAGAGAGAAGGTGCCTTGTCTTTGAAGTAGCGCTCGGTGCGGCGCAGGAGGGTTTTCGATCTCCTCTGGTACAATTACATTACGACCACCCGGTGGGGAGCGCCTACATCAGAGGGACGCAGCGCATCGAACTGCCGCGCCCATGCTGTTCCTCCTCAGCCCGCACGAATACGTTTCCACAGGATCCCTCATTTCCAATTCATTTTCTAACGGGAAGCAGCCGCGCAATGCATTCTGGTAGCGCCACGGTGCGTTTCGAGAGACGGGGGGCGTCACGTCGGCCCCTCCTCCACATTTGCATAAAGTTAAGGTCTAGACTAATTTATGCAAATTAGGGTTGTCTAGCATGACTCGCCACCTCTGGAAACTCACGTACAAATGTATAGACTAACCATGGTCGATGTAAAATTACGATGAAGACACATTTCGGTGAAGCCGTCATGTTTTTCCAGTTTGATATCTGGGGGCAGACGGGCCCAGAGAGTGACAGCGTTCATCCAATCGGGTGCAGCAAGGAAGTAATATTGAAGCTTATCGAGCCTCCAATATACCGGGAAGCAGCGCAATCCCTTGTGTGAAATGAAGCCCCAGTGAAAACGTGCTATAAAGGCTTTACCTGCCAACAAAGGGCCAAGGACAGATCCCGGGCGCCCGCCATTTTCATCTAATGTGTGATTATATCAAGGCCCTCGTGTGGTTTTTTTAGGCTCTTTATGTGCAGGACGAGCAGGGACCCACGCCCCAGCTTCCTGCTCTGCATCGGTCCATCTCAGCTGGAGATGAGAGATGATGTATGTGTGTGTGTGTGTGTATGTGTGTGTATGCTTGTACAGTATGTGCTTGTGTTTGCCGGCCCCTCTCCTCTCCTGTGTGAGCAGAAAGCTGATAATGACTAGGTGGTGTAGCCTGCTTTACCAGCATCACACCCCCCTTGTCAACCCCCCCCCCCCCCCCACCCCCAGTGCTCCCACAGCTATGTGTGACAAGTGTGTGTCTAGGGCTGTGTGTGTGTGTGTGTGTGTGTGTGTGTGTGTGTGTGTGTGTGTTTGTGTGTGTGTGTGTGTGAGAGAGAGCGGGAGAGATTGGCGCACTTTCCTCTGTCGCTGTGTGAGAGCCCATGTCAGGGACTGTTTTCTCGGCGTAGGCGTGCCCCCCCCCCCCCCCACACACACATCCCACCCCCCGTCCCCTCGTCCCTGTACAATAGCACACATCAATAACTGCTGCAGTCGCCGAATTGTAAATAACTGCTAATTTGCTGTCTCATTAGCAATAGGCCTGTTTAAGTTCGAGTCGTCTTCGTCACGAGCCTTCTGGTGCCTTGCCTGTTCCCAGATGGGAGGCATGGTAGTCACGCCACATAAACTGGCATTTAGCGCTGATACATTGGCGCACGCTGTCCCTTTCAGTAGGCATGGCCCCCGCAGGTCCACGTGGGCGTCGGCACACTCCGTTAGCGGCGTCATTTATCTTTATTTTCCCTTGCAAAGATGGATGCACGTTTTGTTGCACGAGGTAATATTACAACCACAATCCAAAAATAATCCCTAAATCTGTTTCCGCCACCTCTAAAATGTTTGAATAATCCAAAAACTGAATCTCACCAACATCCTCCGATTCATTTTCTAAACTAGAAGGGCACTCGGAGAGCGCAGACCTCCGTCAAGGTCTGCTGTGATATGCAAATTTTGTTTGTCGGATCAGATCCGCTCCAGAATTTAATTGCTTCTTCCTTGGCCCATGCTACACCCTTCCACAAAGTTTCATGAGAATTGGCCCAGCAGTTTTTCCATAATCCTGCTAACCAAGACAAACGGCACCGGAAACATCACCTCCTTGGCAGAGGTACAGTAATAATTCATTGCTTTCTCATACCAAGCTAGTTTAGAAAACAAATGGCAGAAAAGGTGACTGTCTCAGACTGGGACGTATTTCCACTATACTTTGATTCTATCGAGCCAAAGAATGGCATTTGGAATCCCTGATCAGTCGCAGCAGATGGAACTGACTGATCTCAATATTGTATTCTTTGGTTTTTCTGAGAACAACAACAACAACAAAACAAGCTCAGACACAGGAAAAGGAAAGAAATAAAAGGCATACATATTGTAGCGTTTCAGGTAATCCAGGTATTACCTGTAATGTGATGGGCAATAGAAGTGTCTCAACTGCAGCTAGGAACTAATGTGTGTGGGTGTGTTCCTAGGGGAAACGGGGTATATAGGACCAGCGGCCGCAGGCCGGATGTCAGTCAAGCTATGGAGCGAGCGAGACCGGTTGTTGTGTGTAGAGCTAGCGGTGTGAAGCTAGCTGCTAGGAGCTAAAGGAGCCTGTGAATAAAGAACCTGTACCAACTACAACTCTCCGTTCCTTGGCGTATCACCGATACGTTACATTGGTGTCAGACAGTAAAGCGGTAGCGCCTCTGATTCGGTCGGGAGGGGAGAGAGTGAGGAGGAACGGCGGAGGAAAAGTTGGAGATCAAAGGCTCGAGCGACCTAGCGGTAGCAAGCTAGCTGTGTGAGCTAGCTGCTACGAGCGCCACGTGTGATGGTGCGCTTAGAAGAATGCCTGTCGGCGAACGGGAGAAAAGAAGAGCTGACGACAGAGATCAGCTCGGTGCTGGCGGGCATGGAAGCCCGCTTGATGCAGGAGATCAGACGGCTGTTGGAGGCGACACCAGCCTGGGCAGAGGGGCTTATGGAGCTGCTACGAGAGGTCGCGCAGCACGGAGAGAAGCGGACTGAGGAGCCGCAAAGACTGTGTTGGAGCTGTGGAGAACCGGGCCACGAGGCGAGGTGGTGCCGAGACGGTTCCGGGAGACGGACCGGGCATGCGGAGCAAAGGTACTGGGGACAGCAGGGAGCCTGCTGGGCATGCGGTGGATCGGGACACATAGCTAGAGAGTGTCGAGAAGCTGTCGGGGACTGGAAGACAGCGAGAGAGGAGAGACGGGCAGGCGGCGGACAGGTGAGGCTTTGTTGGACTTGCCAGTCGCCTGAACATTTAGCTAGAGACTGCACTAAGAGTGCGAACGCTGGAAGAGACACACAGCCGGGGGAGCAGCCGGAGCAACAGCCAGAGGAGCAGCGGAGTAGCGGAGCAGGGGAGGAGCCTGAGCTACAAGCAGCGGAGCAACGGGGCAGTACAGAGCCGATTGTTCTGGGCAGGAGAGTGACTGTTGAGCCGGCCCAGGCTAGCTGCTCTGCATACCAGCCGGTAGAGGGGGACATCATCATCAGCGACGAGACCATCAGGAGAGCGGGGATCGTTTTGAACAGCCAGAGGGAAGTGAGCGACATCACCTGCAATGCTGTTACAGTCGGGGGAGCGGCGCTCGTGTCCCCGGGGGAGCGAGAGGGGTCAACGCTGGAGGAGCCGGCCCAACCAAGCCACTACACAACCCCCACGGCTGCACTGCAGAAAGTCGAGGGGGTTGATCGACGCCGGTGGTGTTTGCCCTGCTGCCCTCAACACGCCGCCCCCTGGGGGAGCGGGACGGGAGGACGAGCGAGTGCAAGACCGGGAGGATGAGAACGTGACTATGGAGGATGTCGATCTGGAGGAGTGGATACGCAGACAGGCGGAGGACGCTAGCGTTGGACCGGTGCGCAGGTGGGTGGCGGCCGGATGCCGGCCTCGCCTGGAGGAGATGTGCATGTGTTCAAGTACCACGAAGGAACTGTGGGAGTTGTTTCCGGACCTGAGGGTGAGGGAGTCGGGGATTCTGGGGTTGGATGGGCGCGGGAAGAGTGGCAGCGTCGTGGTGGTGCCCAGCTGCCTGCGGGGACTGGCGCTACGGGGGGCGCACAGGGGCCGCAGGGGTCAGGGGCATCGAGGGCCTGAAGAAACACTCAGCCGCCTTTGTCGAGTTTTCTACTGGGTACAGATGAAGGGAGACGTAGAGGACTACTGCCTTAGCTGTGTCGACTGTAATGTGCTTCAGGTGGGACAGAAGCTTTAAAAGGGGGGATGGAAATTGTGGTTTAAATGAATGTGTAAAGAGAAAAGAGGGAATGTAAATGTTGGGGCTTGTGTTAAGTGAAAATGTTGGGGGAAAAGGGTGCTAATGGGAAGTAACTAAATGATGGTGGGAGTGAATGCAAAATTAAGTGGTGTTAAAGAGAAGGGCTATTGGAATGGGAATGTGAACGGAAATGTGGTTTGAATTTAAAGGAATGGGAAAAGAGGGAAGAAATGAAAAGAAATGCAAATGGTGGTGGTGGAACGAAAATTAAGAAGTGTGCTGGAAAAATAAGAGCCTATTTGGGGAAATGCGAAAAATGTAGTGTTGGTGTGTTTTGGTACAGGGGGATATGTGTATATATGGGCATTGACTAATGTTGGGTGAGGAGTATGTAGCGTTTCAGGTAATCCAGGTATTACCTGTAATGTGATGGGCAATAGAAGTGTCTCAACTGCAGCTAGGAACTAATGTGTGTGGGTGTGTTCCTAGGGGAAACGGGGTATATAGGACCAGCGGCCGCAGGCCGGATGTCAGTCAAGCTATGGAGCGAGCGAGACCGGTTGTTGTGTGTAGAGCTAGCGGTGTGAAGCTAGCTGCTAGGAGCTAAAGGAGCCTGTGAATAAAGAACCTGTACCAACTACAACTCTCCGTTCCTTGGCGTATCACCGATACGTTACAATATATTATCGACATTCCAATATTACAGCGTGGTGCTACCAGCCGTGTACGGTGCTTGTGTGCTTGTAGGAGATGTTGTGCATGGGATCCCACACAAGGGGTCCATGAGAAACCAGCTGGGCGAGTCACACGTAGCTTTTAACATTGTCAAAGTAGGCCAGAAATGAGTCCCAGATAGTTGAGAATCTTTTAAGTGAGTTGTTCCTCAGGAACCTGAGTCTTTTCCATCCGTATAACTGAGACCATGTATGTCAACCACAGCTGAAAAGAAGGTGGAGAGGGAGATTTCCATTTCTTCAGAATGAGTCTCTTGGCGAGTCTGGTGACAGTCAGAGACTGTCAGAGACTGTTGCACAGCCGTGGGGAGGAGCAAAGAGGATTCCAAGCAACTCGTCATCCGAAGATGATGAGTTCCCCCTCCGGCTGAAGGGTTATTTTGTAGGCCTTAGAGTACCAAACAAATATTTTGGGCCAGAATCCAGGTACTGATGGGCAGAACCAAAAAGCATGGGACAGTGTGCCCTCTGACACCTGATACCTATCACATAGTGGGGAGACAGAATGGATGATCTTGTGCAACCTATGCTTGGAATAGTGAAGACGGTGAGCGACATTAAATTGGATCAGCTGGTGTCTGCTATTGACTGAGCAGAGTTGGATCACAGACTCCTGTCCCATATAATTTCAGATAAATCAATGCCAAGTTCCTCCTGCCACGCTTCTCTCATCCTCTCAGTTGGGGCCTTGGTGAAGCTGTCAAACAGACGTACAAATCATACAAATAAAAAAAACATGTTCATTTGGGAGAGCTTCAAAGTTATAAATCTTGGATCGAACATAATGTCTGATTTGTAGGTATCTGAAAAAGTGTGTGTGGGGCAACTCAAATGTCCTCTGAAGATCAAAGGATGCAAATTGGCCATCAATGTAGAGGTCTCTGGTGGAAGAGTGATCCCAATTTTGATCAGTAATTATGTCATAGTACTAATAGTTTTGAAGTACTGTAAACAAATGACTATTCCCACAGAGTAACAAGTAACATAATATTTTTGAAATGAACGAGTAGTACATTCCTTTTCTTGAACACTGTGCATAACTCACTTTAATTCAGCTGTGGAACTAAGTAACCTTAAATTACATCCCATACACCGACATAGTAGCTATTAGTCTTTGAGTTATGGTGAGTGCACTGAAACCAGCTATTATATCCTGTTATTCCCTCCACTCTGTCTGAAGTGGAGGGAAACACTCCTTAAGAGCATCCAGACGACGGAGAGGAGGAGGTGGGTGGAAGGAGGCAGTTGTTCACCAGGAGGTAAATGAGGTTTCGGTTAAGAACTAAGCACGTGGGTAAAGAGCAGCATATGGTAATGGGGCCAATTCACGGCCCTTTAGCGCTGTAAGGGCAGCAGTGAGCTTAATGCCACTGTCACACTTACTGCTTGTTATGTGTGGCTTTTGTGCTAGCTAGCAGCTAACCACTTGAGCATGTGTAACTCCGAAAGGCGAAGCCCATTTAAATGTCACTGGTGAAATATGTCGCCTGCTTGAGGTCAGATCAGCAAGCGAAAATGTAAAGAAGAAGAATAGAAGAATGTAAAGTAAGGCAAGGTTGTTGTTGCTTTTTGTTTTTTGTTAAGTCATATTACAATGGATTTGTACAGCACATTGCAAGTTATTAAGCTCCTCGCTCCTCCAATAAAACCGCAATTAATAGAAGCCAATAAGACAGACAATAAAACGTAAATGTTGAGCATTACTGTGAAAGCTCATCAAAGAGTAAATTTGATTCCGTCTCCCACCGGCTCCCGGGTGTACGGCTTGATGAAATTAATTTTAGTCGAAGTTCTCTTGTTTTCAGCTTTTGGCAGAGAGGTGCTCATGTTTAATATATTGACTCTTACACCACAGCAATAACGTGTTGATTCTCAGATTGATGACTTTTCTTTATGTCAGCAGGGAAAGCAACTGGAGTTATTGATTTTTTCCGCTTATCTGCCATCCCTCTGCCTCTTACCACCCACCTATATTTGTATCAACGCGTGGGGTGCTTGATATGTAATCGAAAGTTACAAACACCATAAAATAGCTTATCTCGCCAACAGGAATCCTCATCGCCAGGGTGAGGCAGTGATCTGTCATTGGGAAATTAATGGCGCTCACTTTCTGCAGAAGAAGAGCCTCCTTAGTCTGTATAGACTGCAACCTCGATAACTGGGACTTCCCAGTTCCCAGACAAGTCTCAAATTAATCAGACAGTGCGAATACACAGTGGAACAGACTGTGGTACGTTGTGATTTGCTTCGTATTAAATATCACTTGTGCACCGTTAGCCTAACGAGCGCTCGCTGCTTTTGACCTGAGCAGCATGGGACTTTTCAAACTGCGTGTTACACCGACCCGATGTGCCCCAGATGATACGAACAAAGCCTACGGGATTATGCCAAATACAGCTCTGATCAAGGAAGTCGTGTCAAGTCAGGTTGATTCATATTGCCCTTCATCATAAGCATGTCTCCAGGGAATTTGCCGAGCATGAGCCTACCTAGATCCAACTAATCACCTATCAGTCACAAGGCAAAATGATGCAACACAGTACAATAATACATGGAAAGGAGCCACAGACTGAGAAGTACCTGTATTTTCAGTACCTCCTATCAATAATTGGTGACACTTTATTTGGATAGTCTGCCTACAGAGAGTTTACAGGGTATTTGTAACATTTCAACAGCTTATTGCTTGACATTATTTGACATTCAACAAATTCAACTGTTTCGCTTTGTCTGTAGATGTTAATATTATGCTAATTAGTTGAGATTCTGATTACATATGGCCGACTAGAGGTGAGAATGGATTAGACCACTGCTATGGCACCATAAAAAAAAATGCTTACCAGGCTGTCCCCCACGCTCCCCCGAGACAATCTGACAATCTGCTAAACCTGTTGTGAGGACGTCAAAAAAGTGGAACAACGAAGCTCTGGAGGACCTCTGCTTGGATTGCACAGATTGGGATGTATTCAAGGCTGCCACCACCAGTCTGGAGGAATATAGTGATGCAGTCACATCCTACATGAGCTTCTGTGAGGGTAGCTGCATTCCAACATGCACCACAGTGAAATACAACAACAACAAGAGCTGCTTCACTGCCAAACTCAAAAAGCTGCCTCCACTGACCCCCTCCCATACCCGTTTGCTCATCTTCACCTCTCATTAAGTTTTTATTCATGCTGGAGCTTGCTGTTCTTGCTGTTGTCTGTTTTTAATTTTCTTGTCTGTCTATGGTTTTATATTATGCAGAACTGTTTTTATATGCATTGTATGGTTTTATAATGCAGAACCGTTTTTATATGCATTGTAAAGGTGACCTTGGGTATAGGGCTGGGTATTGGCAAGGACCTCACGATACGATACGTATCACGATACATGGGTCACGATACGATTGTATCATGATACATTGCGATACAATACATATTGCAATATATTGCAATACTCTACATAATTGACTGAAAATTAAATTAGCTGTGTACCACCCAGGTAGTGTAATAATATGTACATCACTTTATATTGATAACTTAGTGGACAAATTGAGTCAAGACTTCTGTGTTGAGTGTGAGTGTATTTAATTTTTATTGTGTCACTGAACACACGGCTGTGCAAAAAATCGATAATGGCGATATATCAGGATATTTTTCTGAAATATCGATACAGTATTGCGGAAAAGAATATTGCGATATATTGCCGTATCGATTTTATTGCACAGCCCAGTCTTGAAAGGCGTTCAAAAGTGGAGACAAACAGCGGTTTAAAGAAAGCAAATACAGGTTTGATAAAGCAATACAAGCTGCTAAACGCCTGCATTCACAACGTCTCCATCAGCAGGTCTCGGACAATGCCTCAGCCTCCGTTTGGAAAGGCTTGAGAGAGATCACAGGCTACAAAGCGTCTGCCAAACACTCCATCGATGAGCCTCATCTCGCCAGCCGCTTGAACGAGTTCTACTGCTGCTTCGACAGACAACGCAGCCCTGACCCCATCCCCTGTGACACTTCTCATTATGCTTAAGCAGACCACCAAACTCTCCAATCCTCCCCCCAGTTCCTCCCGGACAGCTCCAGCCCACCTCTTCGCTCCTCCCCCGACACCACTCTGCATTCAGGGGAGAGATGTAAACAGGCACTTTAAAAGACAGAAGTCACGAAACCTGACTCTGTCTCACCCTCTGCCTTTAAGCACTATGCTGACCAGCTGGCCCGTGTTCACTCAACATCTCATTGGAGACATGGCCTCAAGTCCTCAACTATTATCCCCATCCCCAAAAAGACAAAGCCCGTGGCACTAAAGGACTACAGACCCGTCGCCTTGACCTCTGTGGTCATGAAGTCAAAGACGATGGGATTCAAGCAAGACGGCCCAACTTCAACTCACTTCCTGTCATTTTGTCACGTGGGTTTTGCCCATGGTTTTCCACGGACACGCCCACTTAGGAGACTTGCTGCTACCATTTGTTAGAATTGGCGGAGCGGCCTGCGGTGACCCATCTATAGTAATATAATATCTATGATGAAGTCGAGCACCTTGGTCTGTCCTACTGTACCTAAAAACAATCTTGGACCCACTAGGGCATTCACAGACTAGTCGACTAGTAAAATTCACTAGTCGTGAATGCCCTAGGACCCACTCCTCGACCCCCTGCAGTTTGCCTACAGAGCTATAGTCCAAATAAAGTTTTACCCAATAATGAACTACAGTACAGATTTGACACCAAACGCATTGAGCCGTAGGCTAGCTGCTGATGGCTAAACCATAATCCTGATTAGTGACGGATACCCACAATTTTGCTCTCCCTGCAATGTTGTCCGACTGAATTGACAGAATTCATTTGACTATGTACTCGTCCTGATATTGTCTTGCTGAAGTGCTGGCTATCTTTGATTCTGTCAGCCCGCTGTGTTTGTGTAACGTTGTTCCCCCTCAGATTTACGGGTCTATCTGATGCCCCCAGCTTTAACAAGTTGCAGATAACGCCTCTGTTTGAATGGGCTTGTCTGTTCTGTGTGTGTGCAAGCCAAACAGCGATACCAGTCTCTCTCTCTCTCTCTCTCTCTCTCTCTCTCTCTCTCTCTCTCTCTCGTCTCTCTCTCTCTCTCTCTGTCTCTCTCTCTCTCTCTCTCTCTCTCGCTCTCTCTCTCTCTCTCTCTCTCTCTGCTCTCTCTCTCTCTCTCAAGTTCTACCTTTCCCTTGCTCACTCCTTATCAGTGGAGTCGGGGGGTATATGGGGGTGCTCCGGTGTCTCACACTGTACGTTTTCATCAGCACTGTGTGTGTGTGTGTGTGTGTGTGTGTGTGTGTTTACGCCTGTAATTTACACCAGATAAGTGCATCAGGTGCATCTCGAGAGAGGGATGTAGCTGCGTGTGTGTCCCCTTAATACGAACTGCAAGCCCAGCAAAAGGGCCCATAATGTGCTGCATTAATGTGCGCTGCGCTAAGAGTGAAACATGCATGTTTAAACATGACGGCCACACATGAAAGGGCCTTTTATCTCCATTAATAGTTGCACGTTGTTAGCGGCAGCGGCGGCGGCGTGTGGGAACAGAGTCCGCGAGAAAAACAAAGTGGACGTTTATGATTAGTAGTTAGCTCGCTTCATCAACTTCAAAATGCCGCGCGGGGAGACAGAGCCGCTTCAGATAACTGTAATCTCCCACTTCTTCCGCTATCTTGTCTGCTTGCGTTTCCTCATGACTTTCTTATTCCAGAATTTTATTTATTTAGTTTGGTGTATCCCAACCCCCGTGGTAATTTCTTTTCTGGGATTAATATATTTTACCTGGCTTTTAATATGATCTCAGTGCAGAGCGCTCCAATTCCGAGTCTCTGCTTCTCTGTACCCTTATCTTTCTCCTTCATCCTATCAGCTCTGCTAAATTAAAATGGTGCCTTATCTGAATGAAATGCACAATATTGTATGTAAATATTGGCACAGGGGAGGTGGTGAATAATAGCAATTAGAGAAACAGTTCAAAAGGCAAATTAAATGTTTAACTGACAAATCAAACGTATCAGCGCTAATGAAATCATGTCGATAGAGGTTGTGTCCCTAAGGTATCT
>NC_139639.1:18506602-18586602 GCF_964638095.1 Poromitra crassiceps
GAAGAGAAGACATGGAAGACAGCAGAGGCGGGGGGAGTATTGTTAAAACGAGGTCTTGGGAGGCAGTGATGGGAGTGAGTGCAGTGTAACAAGGGAGTAAGAGAAGAATGAGCATCCGAAGACAGAGAGAGAGAGATGCAGAGGTAGAGAGAGAGAGACATCCTAAGACAGAGAGAGATGCAGAGGCAGAGAGAGAGAGAGATGCAGAGGCAGAGAGAGAGACATCCTAAGACAGAGAAAGAGAGATCCAGAGGCAGAGAGAGAGAGAGACATCCTAAGACAGAGAGAGAGAGATGCAGAGGCAGAGAGAGAGACATCCTAAGACAGAGAGAGAGAGAGAGAGAGAGATGCAGAGGCAGAGAGAGAGACATCCTAAGACAGAGAGAGAGAGAGAGATACAGAGGCAGAGAGAGAGACATCCTAATGCCAGGATCAGACTACATGATTTTTTTTGTCGTTCACGATGTCACCATGTCAGACGAGTCCATCATACTGCCATAAATTCGTGACATGTCTTGGTCGGGAGACTGGCCACACTACAAGTGTATTCTCACTTAACACCGACAGAGCATCGTATGCCACCGTCATCACGTCGTCTGCTGTCATCAGCGAGTTCACAGGTCGTCGGGGAGGCGGACCTGTGAACAAAATCTCCCAGCATGCATTGAGACTAATACATTGACAAGAAATAGCAACCAAATCAGCCTAATATGCTAAGTGGTAGATAGAAATAATGTTTATGTTAGCACAACATGCAATTGTAGAACATTTCAATATTGGACAAAATAAAACATTGAAATCAAAACACAACCCTATGTGAAACATGTATGTAATCCAGGTGCTATATATATCCCTCGCAGATTTAACGTTATTTGGATGAGTGACAGGCTCTACTGTGACGTCCGCTCCAGCCTCCAATAAGACTTGGCTTACTTCATGTGCACGCCCACTATTTTCTTGCCAGCTGCTGCGAGAAGGAAGAGAAACGAGCATGCAGCCGACTCTGCTGAGCTCATGTTATTTGTAGTGAGCAATGCCCATTGCCCAGAGCGTTTAAACGCAAATGAAAACACCCTGGCCTTTTTATCTCTTTTATTCTTTTGAGCGGAGCGGAGCGGTGAGTGCGAGCAGGTGAAATCTGTATCGAGCGGGGAGCGGTCTGGAGCGGAGCGGTCTCCCCAGGACCTGATACCTGTCTTCCGGGGTGTCAAACTAGGCGAAACCATGTCAAAAAGACTGACATGCCAGTCTTTTCGTCAGGGCGTCGTGAGGCGTCCTAGACGTCCCGACGCTGGTCTTTGATTATGTCACACTACAACAGGTGAAGACGGCCGATCGTCGTCCCGACGATCACATTCGGGCCCGACGCTGAAAATCTGTCCAAATCGGTCTAATATCGGGCTGAATTCGTGTAGTCTGAACCAGGCATAAGACAGATGCAGAGACAGATAGACATCCTAAGACAGAGCGAGAGAGAGAGCGAGAGAGAGAGAGAGATGCAGAGGCAGAGAGAGACATCCTAAGACAGATGCAGAGGCAGAGAGAGACATCCTAAGACAGAGCGGGAGAGAGAGAGAGAGAGAGAGATGCAGAGGCAGTAAGAGCGGCAAAAAAGCAGAGACAGACAGAGAGCAAAAGGGGGGAAGAGAAAGAGAGAAATGAGCCAGGCAGGGTGTCTGGGTAGTGTCGAGGTAAAAGCACTCGCCTGCCACCGCGGAGACCCAGGTTCACTTCCCGGGAGCAGTTGGCTGTGTCTGCGGGGTGGGGAGCCAGCAGGGTATATGAGTCCTGCTCGCTGCACTAGCGCCTCCTCTGGACGGTCGAGGCGTCCTATTTAGGGAGGAGGGGAACTGGGGGGAATAGCGTGATCCTCCCACTCGCTACGTCCTGCTGGTAAAACTCCTTACTGTTAGGTGAAACAGTCATCGCTGTTAGCTGGCGACTGTACATCTATTGGAGCAAAGCATGTGCTAGTCTACAACTCTCCCCAGATCGGCCCCAGAGGGGGCGGAGCGACGACCAGGACAGCAGGGGGAATTGGACAAGTACAATTGCGGAGAAAATCGAAGAATTTATGTGTAAATACAAAATTCATACAAAATGAAGAAAAGAGAAGACTAAAGAGATAGAGAAAATGAGGAGAAAGTTACAGGGAGAGAGGGAGAGAGGGATGGACCGAATAAGACAGAGAGGGGGAGGGAAAGAAAGTGACAAAATGAAGTAACCTGCTGTGAGCAAAGAGAGCGAATCGATGAGTGTGATGTGTGTGATGAGCGCTCTTACTCGGGAAAACTAAGTGTCAACAAATACAGTCAACACCTCCCTCCCACAATATTCCTCCCATCGGATTCCAGCCACAGTGTTCACAAAGACGCAGACAAAAACCCTACAATTAGTATTCCAACATGGCCGCCTCCATGTTGTTTTGTGTCGGCTTAATCCCCCCTCCGAAGGCGCCATGCTACAGAGAAATGGATTAGAAAGGGGTGATTGCCGCTATGGGTGAAATATTACATAAAACGGAACACTCGCAGGTGAGACGTGGATTAATTTTGGACACTTCTGAGCAAGGTGGAGCACGCGGTATTGAATATTCACAGGTTTGGGCGTACGGCGTTTAGCACTAGCCTTAGTCGGGTTGGGATTTTGAGTGAAAACTCAGGTGGGCACTGGGCACACTCCACCCTCCATGTTAAGGGAAGAAATCTGACTTGAAGAGGTTAAAAGGGATTTAGCCTTTCCGGGAATCCGCATGCTACTAATGGAAAACATGAAAGATGGCTGACCACTCTAATAGACTTAGAATAAACAAAGCGTAAAATTAGCGCTAAGCCTTTTCCGCCCCGATGGACAAAAATAAAAAATGTTTGCCATGTTCACACACACCCATGTTCTCTCTCTCTCTCTCTCTCTCTCTCTCTCTCTCTCTCTCTCTCTCCTCTCTCTCTCTCTCATCTCTCTCTCTCTCTCTCTCTCTCTCTCTCTCTCTCTCTCTCTCTCTCTCTCTCTCTCTCTCTCTGTGCATGCATGCATGTGTATGCTTGTGTTTATGATGCATTATAACGTCTCAGATGGAGGTACGGTGGTGCAGTGGTAAGCACTATCGCCTCACAGCTCGAAGGTCGTGGGTTCGATTCCCACCTGGACCGATGTGAACACTGAAGGAATGCGTGCCCGTCGCATGTCCTCGAGTGCCCCACCACCCGGGTGGGGTCGGCAAAATGGCCTTTCTGTGTGGAGTTTGCATGTTCTCCCCCGTGCCTCCCGGGGGTCTCCTTCATATAGGAACCCCCTTCACAAAAACATGCAACATCCTGGTTGCTTATATGGTTCCCCCTCTGATCGTTAAGGGCGCCTGTTCAGAGGGAGGGGAACTGGTTGGAATAGCGTGAACCTCCCACGTGCTATGTCCTACCGGTGAAGCTTCCTCGGGCAGGTGAAAAGATGCGGCTGACTTGACTGCCCATGTCTCGGAGGATGCATGGAATCAGTCTCGGCCCTCCCCAGATCGGCAGAGGTTGGAGTAGCAACCAGGATTGAGTAATTCAAATGAGCACTAAACGGGGGATAAAAATGGGATAAAAAAATCGGGAAAAAAAACATTAAAAAAATAATAATAACGTCTCAGATGTCCAGTGTCCGTTTTTGGGAGTCGGAAGGCTTCCATACCGAGCGAGATGATCTCTGCGCCCCCCGTGCAGAAGGGAGGATTTCCGAGCAGAACAATTTGTGTTGCCACAGAGTCAGCCTTGACCTTGCTGGTCATCTCACTGCTGTGGGCAGAATCTCTTTAACTGTTGATCTAAGACACACACGCACACACGCGCACACACACACACACACACACACACACACACACACACACACACACATACACATACACACACACGTGCACACACTCACAAGCAGCACACACACACACACACACACACACACACACACACACACACACACACACACACACACACACACACACACACACACTCACAGGCACACTTGCAGCCTTAATCACACACACATGCACCAAGCGTACACACAGATGCACGTGGAGTGGACGTGCGCCCACACAAACACCGGCGAGTAAACCACAGGAAGCGATGTACAGAGGCGCACATCAATAATATACACACACTTGACCTTGCAGCTCCCTCTGCTCAAACAGCGGGGGAATGAGGGAGCTAGGTGCGAAGAGGCCCAGTTGCTCATTTAGAGACGGCGCGGATGCGGTGTTTGTCTTTAACACTGCACCTCAGAAGCATGTGTCAGATTGCGGAGGGGGGGGGAGGGGAAGGAGTCAGGGGATTGGTGTGTGTGTATGCGGGAGGGAGGGAGGGAGGGAGGGAGGGAGGGAGGGAGGGGGAGGAGGAATAAAGGCCGATTAGAGAGAAAATGGCAGGAGACGGAGATGGGGGGCGGGCGAGTCGGGCGATAGTTAGAGGGAAAACACAAAGATGAAACGGAGCTAGGAGAGAGAGGGAGGGAGTGAGAGACTAGCAAGGTAATGCAGGCAGAGAGGGGGAGAGAGAGAAAGGGAGAACCTGACAGACACAGACGAGAGAGGGAGACGTGCCCATGGGCAGAGAGAGAGAGAGAGAGAGAGAGAGAGAGCATGGTATGGATGGATAGAAAGGGGGGATGGAGGGTTAGGCAGGGAGAGGGAGAGAGTATGGTATAGAGGCAATCGGTCTGTGTGGGAACGCCCACAAAATGTTACTACGGCTGGCGTGCGAGTGGGGTAAAAAAACATATCTCAATGGGCTGTTCACCAAAGGACGGTGCTGCGGCTCTACACTACAGGATTGGGGATTCTAGAGCAGAACACAAGACGTCTGCTCAGATGTGCGTTTACTGCGGGGGTTCAAATCCCCGATCCTGTCTGCCTGGGCTGGGCTAGCAGCTAAATGCTAGCTATGCTGAATGGATAGAACGGGGGATTTTCCCCACCCTGACCACGCCCCCAGCCAGCTACCCCAGTGTCTATGACAAGACACAGACTGTCTCTATAGATGGACAGAAAGGGGGGATGAAGGGTTAGATAGGGACGAGTGAGAGAAGCTGGGTCATAACAGACCCTGTAGCAGCCCTAACAGCCTGCAAGTCTGAAGCTGTCTGCTGCTTATCACTGCTTATTTACTGTCACTCTCACAGAGACCCCAGCTAGAAGAAGCTCTCCCTCTCTCTCCCTCCCTCTCTCTTCCTCCCTCTCTCTTTCTCCCTTTCCCTCGGTATATGTGTGTGTGTGTGTGTGTGTGTGTGTGTGTGTGTGTGTGTGTGTGTGCGTGCGTGCGTGCGTGCGTGCGTGCCTGTGTGTGTGTTGTGTCTGGAGGCCATACAGTATGCAGACACACACACACACACACACAGCTTTAGAGAAACTAATGATATCTATACTGTTGGTTGAATAGGTTTTTAAGTTATGCGATACATAAGTTTCTAGTTAACTTAGTTTCCAGTTGGCAGCCAGGCAGCTGGCAGCTGAATGGCCCAGGCACAGATTGAAGATTGCTACATCTGTAAAAGAGAAGTTCAGTTTTGGTGCATAATAGCTATATTTGATATTGCATTTATGGGTGAGCTGCTGAAATGCAATTTACGCTGTACTCTCAATTCTATTCTAATCTATTGTATTCTATTCAATGCTCTGCTCTGTTCTGCCCTGCTCCAATCATTTACTTATCCAATATTGCAGTTAATGAATATACATATTGCTGTTAATAGATTTTTGATACAGCATGTGAGCAAGGCCACAGTGTAAGTAGCAGGTAATTGAAGAATTAGCATACCCGCTCTCAGTAGTTTCTTGTCAGTGTTCTGCAGCAGTGCCCCCTAATGGCCAATGGGTGACATGAAAAGTCAACCAGAGGAAGGCGCTAATTAACGGGTCGGCTGAGGTGGCCTTGATAGAAAGACTGTGTGTGTGTGCATGTGCATGTGCGCGCGTGTGTGTGCGTGTGCTAATCTTGCAATACACACTGCACCGTAATTAGGTGACAGTCAAAAAGGGATTATCGTATCATCAGTATTGTGCTGGACACAGCCGCTGTATTTGCATATATTAGGCAGGTGGAGATTTAAAAAATGTGCCCAGTGTGTTTTGATTGTGAGAGGTTTCATCTGGCTTTACGGTTTTATTCGTAACCAACCGTGCAGCGCAGCCCCCAAAAAAACTTTGAGAGCAAACAATACCTCGCCCCGCATAATGCCCCCGTTTCACAGCACCTCGTTACCCTTGAAGGCAACACGTAACAGCGTTGATATAAGCAAATCGCTTCAGGGGACGCGACGTTGAGCTCATCACAACATCATTAATACGAATCCGGCAGGATCCCAATTCAGGAGGTTCCCGTTCGGAGGTGTGTTTTGGGGGTGCTGTGAGCTGTGTAAGCCCGCTATTTGTTTCATCGCGCTCACCTGGGGGACGAGCGCGCTTGTGCGTTCGCCCTTATTATTTCCATATGCTCTCACTTAAAACGGCTGGCTAATCCTCGGTCACCCGCCAGCCGTGCGCCCAGGATTATCTGTGTTTGTTTTCTCACGCGGAGGAGAGATGGCGTTAATCGCCTCAGAGACAGAGAGGGAGAGAGATGGAGATGGAGAGAGAGAGAGAGAGAGAGAGAGAGACAACAGTGAGAAAGAGAAAAGACGTGGGACATCTGAGAGAGAGAGAGAGAGAGAGAGACATAAGACAGAGGAAGAAGAGAAGAGACAGGCGACAGAGAGAGAGAGAGGGGGAGAACAAAGTCAAACGGGAGATTTAGATGCGTGTTTTGTGTTCTCTCAACTCTGCAGTTGTGCTTGTCGGCAGAAATGTCCGGAGCTGCGTTTGTCATCAGACAAAATGAGATGTATGATCTTGATTTAGAATCAAGAGAGAACTCAAACTGTCAAGGACACACAGATTCCTCTCGTTTACCATCAGTTCCAGTCAGAACAGAGGGAAGCGTCACCTTGTCTATAGATGCCTCAGCTTTAGGCGAGATGATTTAAAGCCTTACTAATACCTAGCCTTGCAGTGACATACACTTATGTATAATGCATGCATGCACGCACACACACACAAACACACACACACAAACACGCGTGTGCACACCACACACACACACACACACACACACACGCCCGTACGTGCACACCCACGTGTACAGTCACTTGGGTGTGCGTGCACACACACACACACACGCCCGTACGTGCACACCCACGTGTACAGTCACTTGGGCATGCGTGCACACACACACACACACGCCCGTACGTGCACACCCACGTGTACAGTCACTTGGGCGTGCATGCACACACACACACACACCCGTACCTGCACACCCACGTGTACAGTCACTTGGGCGTGCGTGCCTATGGCGCGGCATCTTGGGGAAAGATGTATTATGTATCGCCAGTCTACCATGCAGGTTAGCTAATTAATTTTTGGCTAACTGTGAAGGGAATCTAAAAGGGAAATTGCATAGAGCAATCTGAATTTCAAAAAGACTGTGTGAGCATGGCAGCACAGGTCAGGAGAAGGTTAGACTTGTAGAGTGCTTGTGTGTGTGTGTGTGTGTGTGTGTGTGTGTGTGTGTGTGTGTGTGTGTGTGTGTGTGTGTGTGTGTGTGTGTGTGTGTGTGTGTGTACGTGCATGTGCGTGCGTGCGCGCGTATGTGTGTGTGTGTGTATGTGTGTGAGATGGGGGGAGGCAGTCAATAAGAGTGTGTAAATGTGTGTATACAGCATGTGTACATGTGTTTGTGTCCTACTGTAGATGTATTAGTGTGTATGTGAGAGTATTTGTGTGTGTTTGTGTTGTGTGTATGTGTGAAAGAGGGAGGAGAAGCTGTAAAGAGAGGAATTACTGTATGTGAGAGTGCTCCAGCACGAGTGAGGGAGAGATAAGAGAGCAACCAGTAAAGAGGGGAGAGGGGTGTGTGTGCATAATCATGTGCGTGTGCGTAATCATGTGTGTGTGTGTGTGTGTGTGTGTGTGTGTGTGTGTGTGTGTGAACATGCTGATGCGTACACGCTCACGCGGAACACATGGCATTTATCCACTCACGCACGTGAACGAGACGGAGGGACCGGAAAAGGCCTAGTAGAAGCAACCTCCGAAGCTGTAAGATGAAGCCAATGCAGAAGTGCCTTAAACCTGCATTCTTTCTAATGGCCAGCAGGGGGTGACTCAGTCACTGGCTGCAAAAATAAGTCTGATTGTATGGAAGTCAATGGGGAAATTACCCTACTTCTCACTTGATTTATGACCTCAATAAACACTTCCCTAGTCTGGCTCAACGGAAGTAGGCTATGGGTATAAGCCCTGCCATTGGCCGGCTATTTCAGTTGCTATCTGCGTGTTTTCAAAGTCCACGCTGCTACAGTCCATGAAACAACAATGACAACTTCCAAGCTAGCAACCTACATGCTGAAAATGGCAAGTTTTACCTACTCTACATACATTTTTTTTTACTGTTTAATGTGGTGTTTTCTCTTGCATGTAGCCATTTGATGCCACCAAAACAAGCTTCTCCCCAACGCTATTTTTCATAAGGGCACCGTCGCTGGGCTTAGCGCCGCCCAAGACGTTTCTGATTGGTTTAAACTAAAGCAATTCAATCAGGGCTCCAGCGCTGGCACATAGCACTAATGTGGAGATCGGACTGATAGGTCTTTCCTAATGAGTTTATGGTCTCAATCACTAGTTTCAAGTCTTCTTCAATACAACATGATGTTCATTTTGTGAACTATGGTCCCATTTAGTGTAAAATAGACAGACTATGGTTTGGGGTGTGATTGACAGGTCGCCTGTCCAGTGATCGCACAGCTCACTGATCACAGACCAATAGCAGGCGGCGCTGCGGCTCTGTGAAACCCCTGGTCTCGGGCTAGCTGCTTCTGGCTCAGAAAACCAAGATGGTGACGGTCAAATGTCAAAAATGAAGGCTTCAAAACGGGAGTCCACACAACAATGGGCGGCTACATCCATATTTCTATACAATCTATAAGTAGGAGAAGAAGGGGAAAAAAGGAAAACAGAAAAATGGGGAGTCACGCCGTGTGATTAGCGCTTCCAGTAAAGGCGATCGAGGGAGAAGGATGAGTGTGTGTGTTGTGGTTTGTCAGAGCCGACGCCCCCGTTGCACGCACACACACACACACACACACACACACACACACACACACACACACACACACACACACACACACACACACACACACACACTAGGGGGAAAGAGAAGGTGGGGGGTGGTGGTGATGGAGTGGTGGAGGCGGGGAGTGATGGAGTGCAGGGTGGAGGGTGGGCGGGGTGGTGATGAGTGTGTGCTCACAGTGTAAGTGACACCTCTCCTCCTCAGACAGATTGTCTCTCTCCCTCCTCGTAATGGGGAACCTGTTAGAGAACCCTTTCTCTCAGTCTACCCCCCCTCCTCCCCCCACTGGCTCCGTACCCCCCTCCTCCCCTGCAGCCACCTCTCTGTCTCCCCTGACAATTCCCCCTGTTTATTTCTTTATTTTCCACGGAGATGTTCCCCGAATTGCCTCTGTTTCTCTCTTTCAACCCCGCCCTTCCCCTTTCCCTGAATAATTTTTAATCAATCTCCACCCATATTAAAAATTGTCGATTTTCTGTAAGACAATCTACAACGGTTTGCAACTTACAGAGAGAGAGGGAGAGAGAGATAGGCAGATGCAATGAGAGAGAGAGGGAGAAAGAGAGGGAAAGAGACATAGGCAGATACAAGGAGAGACACGTGCGCACGCCCCACGCACGCACGCACAGATACAGCGAGAGAGAGGTGTATCAATATTCCCGCTACCGCTGGGCTCTTCAGAATGGGTTTTTCTTTCCTGTTTGAACCTGACAGTGAATATTCTGCATAGCCAGGGAGTCTATTTATCTTCTGTCCAACATGCTCCTCTGTGCCAGTCACACTGAGATGATTCATTGGCACACTTACTTTGACGTTTGATGTGTGTGCGTGACACATACTGGCACACGCACACCCAAGAAACACACACAAACACACGCACACGCACACACACACACACACACACACACACACACACACACACACACACACACACACACACACACACACACACACACACACACACACACCTCAAAGAGATATTTTGAACCAAACATGTCGCTTTCCAAAAATTCCATCAACAGCAGGTGTACAGTCTGTATATGCGTGCGCGTGCGTGTGCATGTGTGATTGTGTGTGTGTGATTATGTGTGTGCGATCGCGCCCCCGCTAACAATCGTCTCGGTAAACCTGATCAGAGGCTGTCTCATTGCGTCTGAGCCGCCCCGCTGGGCGCGAGCGCGGCGTGCAATCACATGGACATGGACACACACACACACACACACACACACACACACACACACACACACACACACACACACACACACACACACACACACACACACACACACACACACACACACACACACACGGACACCTCAGACAAATAGGCTTCATAACTTCACTGTAACAAACAGACGCTGGTCTGAGCCCCTATCCCAAATGGAATCTCCTCCACCTGTGTAGACGTGAGGGCACAGAGGGGAACAGGGGGATTTTGAATGTTTTCTTGGAGCCATAGGTACGAGTCTCCATGGCGACGGGGGAGGGGGGTGTGGGGTGCCGATTTAACCAAGTGGAAGTGTTTCAATGAAAAATGACAGCCGGGTTTTGTTTTCAATTTCGACGTGGGGAAATAACTTGTTTATGGGAAGTATCTATCTAAATCACAGCGACGCAGCGCAGCAGACAAATGCAAAAAGGCAATCTGTGCTACACTGCGTAAAAAAGAGAATTGGCGTTCCTACTGTGAAAAACAAAAACTGGTTTGTCCAAGATTCACTGCCACTGCGTTTCACTGAGTCTAAAGTGCTCCTGCCAACATGCTTGTAACATTGTAACAATGTACTCCTACTGTACCAACATGCTTGTAACATTGTAACAAAGTACTACTAACAACATGCTTGCAACATTGTAACAAAGCACAGCACAGGCAACAGTGTACTGCCAAAACTGCAGCACCCAACAATGTTGGACCTACTGTAGATGAAATGTCCAAGTACCATGCTTTACACCAGCACAATTTATTTACTGTACAACTCCCACGAATGCAACATCATCCAACTTTCCAGATCATTTTTATTTGTTTTTACCAGCAGTGCCCTCTAGCAATATTCTTTCCACTCTCATCCGCCCCACTGAGAATCCCACAACATCAAAACCCTCAACAATGTCAAACCAACATCAAAACACTTAACCAAGTTAGGTCCATGTTAGAACTCTCAAAAATACTTAGTATTCTTCCAGCATGTACATAACATCAAGACATTTGGCAATGTTATTCCAACATCATAACACTCACAGACGTTACTATTTCATACTTCTCTTCTCACCATCAAAACAGCCATCCCAAACAACCTTCAAAGGTTCTACAAAAATAAATAAAAATACCAAGCATCACTCCAGAATTCCAAACTTCTAATAAGGCTAGCATTGTTGTATTTAATCTAAAAAGTGCATCATAATAGATTTGTGATGTGACCATTCTGTAGCCTCTGCAAGCTGTTATATATTGGAATAATTCATTATTTCTGTCCCGCCTGGGTTTGATATGAAACTTACCAGTCTGCGGTGGAGAATTTAGCGTGACAATTGGACGAAATGAAAGCACAAAAAAATCTTTGGATCTAATGTTTGTACAGTGACAGTTGCATACACTTTTCACATAATTTCCTCCTCCTTAAAGTTTATTACCTTTAACCACCAATCTATATAACTATTGAACTTCTATACACACAGCATCTTTAGCCCATCCAACCCCAACCGTAATGCGTCCTCCTCCCCTGCCCTCTCCAGGCTGTAGACTATGAGAGCCGGAGCTCCTACTCCTTCTCTGTGGAGGTGCTCAACCCCATAGTGGACCCTCGCTTCCTGCGCCGGGGCCCCTTTAAGGACCGGGCCTCGATCAGGGTGGCGGTGCTGGACGCAGACGAGCCCCCCAGGTTCTCCCGGGCCCGATACCACATGGACGTGTCGGAGAACTGCCCGCCCGCCTGCACCGTGGGCCGGGTCAGCGCCGTCGACCCCGACACCGGTCTGACCAATAACATCAGGTATGTGGGAGCCAGAAATTTAAACCTAAAGGCCCGATGCCGATTGATGTAAAACAGTCATTACCAAAGACTAGGTGGGTCGCAGGAGACTTTATTTGGGTCGCCAAATAAATTTGCAGAATTTCTTCGATAGGCTTTTATTGTAAATGTATTTTACTGATGAGAGGGAAAAAACAAGAGCCTAAATGCACTTGTTTTGTCTTACTTTTCTCACGTTTTTTAACCTGTTTATTATGTTTTCAACAGAGATGGGAAAAGTACACACATTATTTAGTTAAGTAGAAGTACAGTTACTTGTAAAAGTACAAAAAAAAAGTACATGCTCTGAAATGTACTCAAAAGTATAAAAGTAAAAAGTATTTATATCTGCTGTTTCTGTGCAAAGCTAACGGAAACTCACGTAATATTACTATAATTCGAAGACTATTAAACTTAAAAGATCCCCCCCAAACTACTACTCCAACTCCAAACTCCAATCTACTTTGATTAATCATTTGTATGGTTTTTCCACACAAAAAGTTCAATTATCTCATTAAAATCCTTAGAAATGACAATTATACTCCTTCTCCCTCGATAGGCTACATTGTTGATGTGATGTGACACACTACACTAGAGAGAGAGAGAGAGGCAGAGAGAGAGAGGGAGAGAGAGGTGGTCAAGCGAGCTAGACCATGCATGAAGAGAGGGAGTGGTAGTAGCGTGAAAGCTTGGAGAGCGCGAGACAAGATACAAACGTTATGAATTGGGTCGCCATGGTTTGTCATTTTAAAAAAGTGGGTCCCCAGAAATAAAAAGTTGAGGAAAGACTGATGTAAATACTGTATGTAGGTAAAAGTTCTTGAGTCGGAGGTTCGGCTTTTTAGAAAATATTACAGTATAATATGATTTAAGGTCTCATGAGAGGAAGAGGTGTAACAAGCATCGACGGGGGCCTGGATACAGTTCTTCTGGTGCAATGACACGCCGAGAGCTGACATCATAAAATAGATAAGTTAGTGCTGATAGAGGCATTGTACAGTACAGTAAGCTGTGCTACAGAGATTACATGTGTGATGATCAGGACAGCTCGTGATACAGTAGATTAGGATTCATGTGGTTGGACATGTGAGATCAAATGGTTAGGTGTATAGGTGCACAGAGTTGGATAAACTGTGTGAATTTAAGTGAATGAATAACTGAACTAGTGTGTGAGTCTATGTGTGCCTATGGAATTATGTGTTATGTGTGTATGTACTTCAGTGAATTAAGGGTCTGATGGTTACATTGTTCACATTACCGATGATGAGGTTGAAGAGTGAAAACCTAAATATGGATAAATGGATAAACCTGGTTACAGAGTCAGACCATTGTACGTACGTCAATGATGGAAACTTGTAGAAGTAAATACTGTATAAATATTGGTAACCTACATGTATGACTCTAATGAGCGATCTTCAGGCAAAAAAACGCCAGTATAAACAAATTATGTTTTCATATGACTTCCTTATTTTGCTGAATTTATGTCATAAACATTTAATTGCGAAATGAGATATCCACCATTTACAAAGAACTCTTGGTACTGGAGTCAGACAAAAATGGAACATCAGCACACTTAGATCCCCGCAATTTAATTTATTAGCAGGCTTTCGTTCTCGACAGAACTTCAAGGCTTTCAAAGGTTGATTGATGAATCTCTGGATCCCAAAATGGATGTTTTGTTAGCTTCAGAATGAAACTCAAACTCAGCTCTTCATCTGAGAAGAGTAAGATGCGACAGTATTTGACAGTGCATTGGTATGAACTAACCACATGATTACAGTATAGTCAATGGTCCCTTGCGCAAGGCAATAACCCAAAAGCTTGTCGGTCCAATGCCTCTGTGAAGTTTATGTTTTGTCTCGATCGAAGCCACAGTTTGCGTTGGGAGGAGAGTGATTGGGACAGAGGAATCCGTGTCCCAATTAGAGGCAGCTGTAATGAGGAGAGTGTGTGTGGGGAGGAATGATAGTGGATATATTCATGGTAAGATATTTAGATAATCAGTGGCACTTCAAAGGAGCTCCTATCAACTGTGATAATCTCCCTTTATTAATTCCCTGGCCATTTCAATGCTGTCTTGCCTTATCGCTGTCTCGCACACTTACCCTATCTGCTTCTTCCGCTCCGTACCCCACTGCCATCTCCGTCTGTGCCTTGCCTTTCTCCCACCCCCACCCCCCCAAACCCCCACCTATCTCCTCTCTCATCCTCCCCCCTCATCCGCCCCCCCCCCCCCAGGTTCTCCATTGACCCTCAGTCGGACCCGGAGGCTGTGTTTCGCATCACCCCGGACAGCGGCCTCATCACCACGGCCATGGAGCTGGACCGCGAACGCGAGCACTGGCACAACATCACCGTCATCGCCACCCAGAGAGGTCAGAGGCCACGCCCCCTGCGCAACACCTAAGAGCGAGAGAACACAATAGAAAATAGAGAAAAAAGAAGCACGGGCTAGCTATATTTTCCTTCTATTTAGAGTTAACGATTGTGGCGAAACCAATCCTGTGACACCTGCACCCACCCACCAATGAGCATGAGCACCAGTAGCTGCTGCATTACATTACAAATCTGGTCTGATGAATGTAATGCCCCAGGGCAGAGACAGGGACTCTGTCCTGTGAGTGAGCACCATCCTTCAAATGAGATGTTAAACTGAGGTCCTGACTCTCGGTGGTCATTAAAGATCCCATCGGCACTCTTCGCAAGAGTAGGGGTGTAACCCCGGTGCCCTGGCTAAACTCCCACACAGGCCTTCCTTCAATCATGGCCGCCTAATCATCCCTCGTTACTTAATTGGCACATTCAGTCCTCAACTCTCCACCATGATATGATGATGATGTGTGGTGAGCGTTCTGGCACAAACTGGCTGCCGTGCATCACCCAGGTGGGTGCTACACATCAGTGGTGGATGAGTTAGGTTCCCTCTCCCTCCCTCCCCTGATACGCTATGTGAAGCGCTTTGAGTGTCTAGAAAGGCGCTATATAAATCCAATCTAGTATTATTGCTATTATGAGGGCATAAGAGGTTTAGTGGGGTGTATGTTTTGGTATGATATTTGAAGAGCGCACAGTATCCACTGCACTGCATCGAGTCCACTAAGTGGCTTAGCACTCCAGTCATCAGGCCATGATGGGAATGCTGTTCTGTGCTACAAATAGATAGTTGTTGCAGCCATTGCAGAGAATCATTGATCTATATTGTAATGTAATGTAATGTAATGTATCTATATTGTAATCTATATTATATGAGTTATCTGACACCGTGATAGATGCAGTCCCATAAGGGTTTGGGTTGGAAACAAAGTCTTAAAGCGGCAAATTGAAGAGGGCTAAGTATTGATTGCTAATTGAGTGCTAAGTATTGATTGCTAATTGAGTGCTAAGTATTGATTGCTAATTGAGTGCTAAGTATTGGAGAGTAGTGGACACAGTTAACCCCTTAGTTCCCGTGTCGGGATTAGTAAACACAGCAGGTAACAAGTAAACATTTAACTGAGTGTGTTCTAACCAAACTCTCATCATAAGTCTCGCACAATGCTAAGAAACTCCTGGGCAGTTGTGTCCGCGGCTGCTGAGTTGTTCTATTGAAGCAGCCACTGTTGGAGGTGACAAAGCTTTGTTTGGTTTTTGAAAGTGTGGAACTCAAACTGGCTGCTAGAGAAGTGAGAGAGTGCTGGGGAAGTATCTGCCCACCACCGACTACGGGCAAAGAATGAAAGTTGTTTTGCTGTCGTGCCTGCTGCTCCTGCAGGCTCTGAAGTTAAAGTTAATCTTTACTTAAAATTCACTCAGGGCTCTTTGTGGCAGCAGCGCTGTTGGTGGTGGTGGTGCGTGTGTGTGTGTGTGTGTGTGTGTGTGTGTGTGTGTGTGTTTGTGTGTGTGTGTGTGTGTGGAAGGAGCACAGTGAGAGCCTGTCTTGAATAATGAGCTCTATCTAAACAGACTGTTAGAGGCTGTATTGACAACAGGCGCACACACAGTAGGAGCCGAGCCAAGGCCACAGGCAGCCCGCACCACCAAATGCCATGATAGCACCACCCAGAGCCGTGATAGCACCACCCAATGTCACGATAGCACCACCCAATGCCATGATAGCACCACCCAGAGCCATGATAGCACCACCCAATGCCACGATAGCACCACCCAATGCCACGATAGCACCACCCAATGCCATGATAGCACCACTTAGAGCCACAATAGCACCACCCAATGACATGATAGCACCACCAAGAGCCATGATAGCAAGAAGTAATTTTCTCCTTTTCAGTCATGGGAACCAATGTCTGCCATGCATGACACTGCAGCGTTACTGCTCTGGGTTTGGGAGCACGAGGAGTGTGTGTGTGTGTGTGTGTGTGAGTGAGAGAGAATGTGTGTGTGTGTGTGTGGGGGGGGGGGGGGGCGAAGATAGCCTGATTTGTGCCTAAGTGCTACCAGAGAGCCGTCTAAGATGTAATGTTGAATGCTGAATGTTCAGCTGGAAAACTAAGACTCCATGTGTCTCAAGTGTGGCTGCGAGAACGCTACTTTGTGTTGGAGTGTGTGTAGCCAAGTGAATGTGGCGTGGGAGACCTGTCTGCCAATCCATTTAAGCTGCGCCCTCAATGTCACTGCTTGGCATGCAGATTGACCATGCTCTGCCACCCTCTTCTCCTATTTCTCCTTCTTAGAAACACACACACACACACACACACACACACACACACACACACACACACACACACACACACACACACACACACACACACACACACACACACACACACACACACACACACACACACACACACACACACGCTTATGTTTAGGCTAAGAATGGAGCATTTTGATGTGGAAAATTGTGACTGATATAGAAGCATCACCAGACACACTCCAGCTCCAGCTGCTAGCGCTAAAGCCAAAGACAAGTACACTACTGTATATTTGGCCAAGTGTGTGACTGTGCACTAATGTGATCCGAGTGCTGTTGAAAATAGTTTTTGGACAAAGGCTGAAATGCTTGATCTCGTTCATGATGACAGGAAGCTGAATGGATTCAGCGGCATGCATCTGTGCCGCTGTGTGCTGGGCATGCATGTATTTCTCTGTATGTGTGTGTGTGTGTGTGTGTGTGTGTGTGTATTTTAAAGACTGCTGGATGGTGACCTCGCTGTCTCTGATTGGCTCTCTCAGATAATCCCAGCCAGGTGTCCAGGGTTCTGGTTGCAATAGAGACCTTAGACCTGAATGACAACGCCCCCGAGCTGGACAGGCAGTACACCACGGCCATGTGTGACTCCTCCTCCTCCGGACAGGTCAGTATGTTCACGTGTGTCTTTGGCTTGCATGTATTTGTGTTTGCACTCACTTGTCATGTGATCATGATCTCGTTCTCGAGCGAATCCAGCCGCATCGCAAGGTTACCTATTAATAGCCTAGACATTTAAAATAAAATAACAAAAATTGCGATAATATCATATATTGCAATATTTTGGCGGGACATCATCATCATATTACATTTTAAATGTCAATCAAGCCTTATGCCTATGAACAGTTCCAAAAGCTATAATTGGGGATTAAATGATTTGGACCCAAAAGGCAGAACTAAGACCACCGGCTTGCAATAGTTCAAAACAGTTTATTTGTTAGGAAGTGGGGTTGGAGGTTAGTTGGACAAAGTCAGGGTATTGTGGAGCAGGCAGAGGCAGGCAGAAGATGTGGACGTGAGGCACAGAACACAAGTTAACTGGAGTTCAAACAACATTAGAGAAAAATTGACTGGCAAAAGTTGAACTTGGCTGGAGCTAGTACCACGTTGGCAAACTGACGAAGCCTGGAGTGTGGAGCCAGGTTATTATGAACTGCAGGTGCTTGATGAGTGGGTGGGTTGCAGGTGTGCAGGTTGATTGGCAGCCGCAGCACACACACACACACACACACACACACACACACACACACACACACACACACACACACACACACACACACACACACACACACACACACACACACACACACACACACACACACACACACACAGGGAGAGAGAGACACTCACACACACACATACACACAGGGAGAGAGAGAAAACAAGAAACACAGGGTGAGAGTTTGCACCGAGTGCACAGAGTTGTGTGGACGAGATTTAGCCTAGGCCCTGCCCCCAGCTCCCCGGTCTGCACAGACAGCACAGGCGTAGAGAGAGAGAGGACACTAGCGTTTCAAAACTGGTAAAGCACACACGCACGCATGCACACACATTCATGCGCACGCACAGTTTAACAAACGTCTGGAAATTAATGAAAAATTAATTTCCTCATAGGTTGAGTCGATGTCATAAATGCTGGGATAGCTGGCTGGGGGCGTGGTCAGGGTGGGGTAAATCCCCCTGTTCTCCCTATTCAGTATATAGCTAGCATTTAGCTGCTAGCCCAGCACAGGCAGACACGATCGGGGATGTACCTGCTCTAGAATCCCCAATCCTGTAGTGTAGAGCTGCAGCACCGTCCTTTGGTGAGTCAGCCCATTGAGATATATGGGGGGTTTTACCCCACCCGCGCGCCAACCGTAGTAACATTTTGTGGGCGTTCCCACACAGACTGACTGTCTCTATTGGCGAGACTTTGACACTTCAGCCTTCTTCCTTTCTTTGCTTCTTGCCTGATTTTCTGCATAATGGTGCTCTTACTATAACCTATCATAATTACAGTGGAAATCATCTCTGTGCTTCTCCATCGCTCCCTGGAAAGCATCCTTTGCTCTGTTTTTCCATCTTCAGTGCTCCATGTTGGCTTCATCACCATTTGGTGTCTTGGCCCATCTGTTGTTTTTGCTGGTGTCTTCATTGCTCTGCTTGCGTCTTTGTTCCTTCGCCACTAAATCTGTGATTCTATGGCAACGATGTTGATTTGTTTTTTCTCTGTGATGTGTGTGTGTGTGTGTGTGAGAGTGAGTGAGTGGGAGTGAGAGAGAGAGAGATTATGATATTCATGCATACAGTATGTGCATGTAATTCGCCCACACGTGCGAGGATTGCACATGTATGCGTCTGTGTGCGACAACGAGTTATTAGCCAAAAAAGTATTGGAATACTTCAGTCGCAGATCACGTAATACAGCCGTACACCGAGTCTTCTCAAGGCCTGTGTATGGCACGGACTAACTCTCATCCCTGCACCCATATGGCACGGACTAACTCTCATCCCTGCACCCATATGGCACGGACTAACTCTCATCCCTGCACCCATATGGCACGGACTAACTCTCATCCCTGCACCCATATGGCACTGACTAACTCTCATCCCTGCACCTGTATGGCACTGACTAACTCTCATCCCTGCACCTGTATGCCACTGACTAACTCTTATCCCTGCACCTGTATGGCACTGACTAACTCTCATCCCTGCACCTGTATGCCACTGACTAACTCTCATCCCTGCACCTGTATGGCACGGACTAACTCTCATCCCTGCACCTGTATGGCACGGACTAACTCTCATCCCTGCACCTGTATGCCACTGACTAACTCTCATCCCTGCACCTGTATGGCACTGACTAACTCTCATCCCTGCACCTGTATGGCACTGACTAACTCTCATCCCTGCACCTGTATGCCACTGACTAACTCTTATCCCTGCACCTGTATGGCACGGACTAACTCTTATCCCTGCACCTGTATGGCACTGACTAACTCTCATCCCTGCACCTGTATGGCACGGACTAACTCTCATCCCTGCACCTGTATGGCACTGACTAACTCTCATCCCTGCACCTGTATGGCACTGACTAACTCTCATCCCTGCACCTGTATGACACTGACTAACTCTTATCCCTGCACCTGTATGGCACTGACTAACTCTCATCCCTGCACCCGCTCTCATAACTAACACTCGAAAGCGTTTCTGAAAGTCTGAAATTGGCTTTTGCCCGCGAGAGAGCTTGCAAAATTTGCTTTTATTAAGAATGCTACTGTAGTCAAAAGTTAAACTTCTTCTCCCAGATGCTCCGGCTAAATTGAAAGCCAAAACCGCTTGCCATTTTTGAAAAGCCATTAAAGTCAGACATAATTATTTATTTTTTTCGCGTGGTGTATCCGACACAGTTGGGCCGTGTCTCTATACTAATTGTTTGGCTTGTTTTGATTCCCGCTGACGTCGGGTAATGGTTTGTAGAGCACTCTGCGTAAGTGTTTCTCCCATTACCTCTTATACTCTCTCTCTCTCTCTCTCTCTCTGTCCACTCTTGTTTGTCTTGCCTTCCTCTCTCTCTCTATCTCGCCCCCCCCCCCTCCCGTCTCTCCCGCTCTGCTCTGGCTATCTCGGTGTTTCAGGTGGTGCAGGTGTTGCGGGCGATTGATAGAGACGAGGGAGGGAATGACAGCGCCGTGTATTTCAGCATCCCTCCGGAGTCCAGCGCTGCCCTCAACTTCAGCGTCAGGGACAGCGGTGGTAGGCACTCTATCTCCCCCCCCCCCCCCCCCCCCCACTCTCTCTTAACTTTTTTTTCTCCCTTGGAACACGCTCTCTCTCTCTCCACACACTCTCTGCCTCGTCCTCCACTTCCCATGCAAACCGCTCCCCGTCCTCCTCCTCATCCCTTTCTCTGTCTCTGTCTCTCTCCTCCGCCATCCATCTCCCGACTCTGGTGGCCCCATTGTTTTGCTTTCTTATCCTCCTCTCTTTTGTCCCTCCCTCCTGTTTTCCTTCCCCACTCCCCCTGCATCCATCTTTCTCTCCCCAACGTGCTCAGCCACGACCACATATACTTAACCGCTTCCCACGGTAAGCTTTGGAGGATACCAAGAGCTGCTTCATTCAATTTGCCTCAACGGAATAGGATTTCGTTTCTTAGCATTTGTTTCTAGCACATCTTCTGTCTCTCCCCGTTTCTTTGTCCCTGGTTCATGTAGCAAATTCATGCACGCACACACTGATATAGATATAGAACATACAGTAGTACATGGTTAGGTGTTATTCATTCATTACCAGAGATGGGAAGTAACAAAGTATTTGTATTTAAGTACTGTATTAAAGTAGAATTTTCAGGTATCTATAGTTTACTGAGTTTTTACTTTTACTCCATACATTTTAACACAAATATGTGTACTTTCTACTCCTACATTTAAATTATTTTAATGAGATAATTGCACTTTTTTTGATGGAAAAACCCTATCACACAAATTATTAATTAATTGGAGTTTGGAGTTGGAGTAGTTTGGTGGGGATATTTTAAGTTGAATAGTCTTTGAATTATATTAATATCGCTTGAGTTTCAGTTAGCTTTGAACATAAACAGCCGGTAGAAATACTTTTTACTTTTATACTTTTGAGTATACATTTCAGACATGTACTTTTTTACTTTGACTTGAGTAAATACGTTGAATCAGTACTTCTACTTTTACCAGGGTCTTTTTAGACACAAGTACTGTAACTGCAGTTCTACTTTTTTCCATTACTTATCATCCCTGACCTTCAGAAACTGGATTCTAGCTGCATATAAATGATCAGACAAACCAAAGAAGCGCCATGCAATGCTCGTCTTACTCAATTAAATCAGAATAGTGAGAATACTGCCAATCAAATCAGGAGGAGGAGGTAGTGTATTAAAAAAGTTATTACTTTTTTGATCGGTGTAATATTATTAGTGAAACTGATATAGCAAAACATTACAATACTTATTAATTTAACACATCACCACATAACACTAGCATTCACACATGCCCACCCACATGCACACAGTCTAATACTGCCTAAAGCGGCACTAGGCAAGATTTTGTCAAAACAACCTAAATTATAAAGAGGGGCTGCAAAAGAAGAGTGCCTCCATTGGGACGCTGTAGATTTGCCCAAATTATCATCATTGTTCTTTTGCTGTGGGGTAGGGTCACATGGTCACTACTGCCAAATCATCCCCATGGGAGGTGCTTAACCGAAATTTCAGAAGGAAAGATAAACTGCCTCTTAAACAGTTGCGAGTTGAGCGAAAGCTGGACTCGCCAATATTAGATATTTTCCTCTATGATCTCTTTGGTATAAAGCATCACATAAACATGAGTGTGTTCTGTGCATTTTATTGACATCACGTTATATGATCTCTGGGTATTGTAGTCTTTCACTTTCAAACGGTTACATGCCTAGTGTAACTTTAGCAGTGGCTCTATTAGCTTCCTTTTTCTTCTTTGATCATTTTCCTTCCTCCCATTTTCTCCCCAATTGGACTTGGCCAATTCCCCCTGCTGTCCCGGTCGTTGCTCCACCCCCTCTGCCGATCTGGGGAGAGTTGTAGACTAGCACATGCTTCCTCCGATACATGTGCAGTCACCAGCTGCTTATTTTCACCTGGCAGCGAGGAGTTTCACCTGCAGGACGTAGTGGGATAGATCACACTATTCCCCCCAGTTCCCCTCCCTGAACAGGCACCCCAACCGACCAGAGGAGGCGTTAGTGCAGCGACCAGGACTCACACCCCACTGGCTTCCCACCCGCAGACACGGCCAAGTATGTCTGTAGGAGCGTCTGACCAAGCCGGAAGTACCTCTGCCGGGAATTAAACCCGGCTCTCTGCGGTGGTAGGCGAGTGCTTTTACCTCTACACTGCCCAGACGCCCATCTTCCTCTCTCTTCTCTCTCTCTGTCTCCAGGCCCCACGGCCAGCCTGGTGCTGCTATCCCAGCTCCAGCCGCTGTCGCGCTCCTCTTCCTCCACCCTGACCCTCTACGTGCCGCTGGTCCTGAGGGACGGGACGTCGGGCCTCACCAGCACCGGGACGGTCACCGTGTCCATCTGTCCCTGCCTGAGAGGAGGGGCGCGCGCCGGGGAGAAGGAGAGCGACAAACAGGCCGAGGGCGAGTGGGACTGGGAGAGAGAGGCGGTGTGTGTCCCCCAGCAGTCTACGCTGCCCTCTCCGGGCCTCAGCACCGCCGCCCTGCTGGCCATCCTGGCTTGTGTGGCTACTCTACTGGGTAAAGATTAGATGGCACTATGAAATCAAACCCCTTCATTTTAAGGCATCTATCTATTCATAGGTAATTACAGTAAGGGATTTTGAATGCCTTTGTGCATGGTTTACCAGGTTATTAATGAGTTATTAAAGTACCTGTCTTTCTGAATTCTTCATTATATTAGAATTCAAAACTTAAGGGTGTGTGTAAGAGGGTTTCTCCTAAATAATAATAATGATTGATTGCATTTATACATGTTGCTTTCTAGATACTCAGAGCGCTTCACATATCAGGGGCGAAGGAACCCACTTGGGGTACTAATTACTTTTTTAAGTAACCCCAAAATTGTGTAAATGCCCCCAGTTTTTAGACAGTGGGGGCAAAAGTTTACCCCAAAAATATTTGTTTAAATGTCCTACACTACCTGGCGGTGTGCAGAGCCTGAAGGTTGCAGCCGATCACCTTCTCAGCACAGCGGATGATGCTCTGCCGTCTGTACAGTCTGCAGTACAGCGCCGTTTATGTCATTAAGATTTAATCATTCAGCCTAAAACGGTAGATAAACTGAGTTTAGGTCTGTTTACCCTCAACATCCCTGGATACATCATCTGCATATGAAAATAATGGAAGTGGCAGCGTAAACATTTCCCTCACACAGTGGCCCGTGTGTCTGCTTTTCCTCGCAAGTTCTCCTCTCTCCTCTCGCAAGGTCGGCACTAATCACTACTAAAAGAACAATTCCCAGTGATTATTCCGGGCCCTCGGGTACCAGCGTAAAATAAAATGTCACCGCCACCTTCCGCGGGACCCCTCAGATGCTCGATGGCATCACGTGTGGCTGCTGAGAAGGCTTGGGCATATGGCCCGCATCATTGTCATTCCTCTTCAATCTGTTGGATCACTACTCATGCCTTGTTGATGGGGGCATTATCATTCTGGAAGACGCCGCTCCAATCGAGAGGGAAAGAAAGAAAGGCGATGTGGCGTGAAGGTGATCACTCAGAACGGTTTGCTGCTGGAGCATTTTAGAATGTGTCTAAACCAAAGTGATGGAGCATAGACCACACCAGGAAGTGATGGAGCATAGACCACACCAGGAAGTCAACTTATGCTCGTAGCACGGGAGTGGAGAGCGAGCTCGGCGGTTTGGTCTGCCAGTCTCCTAGAGATAAATGTCAGTGCTAATCCAAAACAAACGTAATGACTTGATCATCTGGGTCCTCCATCTTTAAGATATGTGTGGTGGCCTGCAAAAATGGATTTAGAATTTGACGTTTTCATTTGTTTCATATTGCCATTAGAAACTCTCCCTTATATTTAACTTTTTGAAAGACTGAGATAGCTCTCTCAGATCAAAAGTTATTTTAGTGAGTATGTCTGTTATGAGTCTAAAAGTAAGACGTGAGAAAAATGGATTGAAACATTCCACCACAGCATAATATTTTCTACAGTGGCATTCCACTAAAACTATAAAAAAATAAAGTAATTTTCCTCTTGTTTTATGAAAATAATGATGCATGATGTACTATAGAGATGAAAGTAACCAAATCACTCAAAATACCTACAAAACTCATTTTCAACCTTTGGCTCATTACCGACAATGTGTATTAGCGACAGGTGAAGGGATCTCGCAGGCCACCTACACATACAGTATGGTGTGAAATGCCATCTCAGACGTTGGTACAGAACCTTCAATAATGACTCAGGATCGCATCTGGCTATTAAAGATGTTGGCATAATGGTGAATATCAAGCCATTGGGTGACCACTCATGCCTTGTGAATAGGGCTCCCAGCAAGGACGAAATGCATCATGGCATGAAGGTGTTCCCTCTGATTGTTAGGACCGATTAGAGGGATTCCTTTTCTCAGGGACAATCGGATCGGCTCCACGGAAATCAAGAAAATGCGATACAGAAGCAGCAGATTTCCTCAGTGCGGCAGTGTGACCGCCCACATACTGCATACAGTATATACAGAAGCCTATGGATTAGTAGATGCTTCATGATGTATTCCCCTTTACATTTGGAAATGGGAACATACATTCAGTTGCACAGAAATATCTTAAGCACAGTGGAATCTGAAGCCGTCTTTCTGGAATCACAGGGAGCCGTGTTGAAAGACTGCTGGAGAGCCGGCTTGGTTCTCTGCCCAGAGCAGCGGGGTCAACATGCTGCACGCTGCTTTGGGAGTATGGGAAAAGGAGAGCCATGCAAGAATAAAGCGTCCAGTTGCCTGGCCGGGGCTCAAAGTCAATTACAGAGTGGAGGCATGCAGCCTGCAGATATGATATACCAGCACTCGAAACCAAGGCATCTTCTGTATGCACTTTGTCTCTGTGTGCTCACCTCTTTGTCTGAGTTTTTCCTCGTTGGTTCACTCGCTCGCTTCCTCGCTCACTCTCTCTCTCTCTCGGCCTCCTCTTCCTCGCTCCCCTTGTTCATCTTCTTTCAATTTCCACGCGTCCTGCCCCTCACTCACTATCCACCCATCCCTCTCTCTCTCTGTCCCGTCCGCAGCGGTGAGCGGCCTGTCGCTGTCTCTGCGCCGTCAGAAGCGCGACTCTCTGTCGCCGCTGGAGGAGGACGACGTGCGCGAGAACATCATCACCTACGACGACGAGGGCGGGGGCGAGGCCGACACGGCCGCCTTCGACATCGCCGCGCTCCAGAGCGCCCCCCACAGCTCGCGCACGCGGGGCTATCGCACTCTGGACAGCAGGAATATGTAAGTGGGCAGTGGGAAAGACGGAAAACAGTGTGGGCGGGTGTCCGGGTAGTGCAGCGGGAGATTACGTGCCTACCAGCACGAGGGTTGCAGGTTCAAGCCCCTGTGTCTGCGGGTGGGAAGCCAGATGAAATAAAAAGAAAACAGTGTCAGCATCTGAATGAGTTGAGTGGGGTGGAAGATATACGCGTGTGGGAGTGTTTTTGGCTGCTTCTGTGCGTGGTGGTGAATATTTAATGATGATTGTTTAATTACATCAAGCCTAATTGGTTGGCCTCTCATTAATTGGTGAAAGGCAGACAGGAAGGAAACAAGTTTACCCCTTCAGAGTCAAAACCTTCATCTCTCCCCAGCCCTTAATTGATCCACTTAAGCAATTGATCAAGCCATAACTCCTGGGTCGGAATCAGTTACTGATCAAGGGAGAGACAGAAGGCTACCAAGCTTTGTACTCCTGGTGGAGCGCTTTGTTGTGCTCGTGTTGTTTAAGCTCGTTTATGTGCTGCTACATCAGTGAGTTGTTTGCAAGACGCTTTGATGTTTCCCCCAAACATTGTTATCGCCTGTAGACTAATAATTAGCTGTGATGAAGTCATACGTGCCATATGGAGAGGCCGTAAACAAGTACAAAGGCTTTCGTTCATCTAAGATTGCATCTCAGAAATAGAAAAAACAAAGGGTCTCCGGGTAGTGCAGCGGTAGATTCCCTGTTGGTAACACAAGGGCCGCAGGTTCGAGTAGCCTGGATTAAGGGTATGAGTCCTGGTCACTGCACGAGTGCCTCCTCTGGTCGGGGCGCCTGTTCAGGGGGGGAGGGGGACTGGCAAAAATAGCATGATCCTCCCACGCACTACGTCCTGCCAGTGAAACTCTGCATGTGTCAGATGAAGCTGGAGCTAGAAGATGCTAGTCTACAACTCTCGGCAGAGGTGGTGGAGCAACGATGAGATAGCAGGGGGAATTGACTAGGTATAATTGGGGAGAAAATGGGAGAATAAAATCTGAAAAAACTTTGAAAGAATGAAAAGAAAAAAGAAACAAAGTTAGCTGGCAAATTTGTCTTGTGTCTTGCAGACGTTACACCCATCACGCCCAGGACAAGGCCCGCACCTACAGCTGGGCTCAGAATGCGGGTGTGGATCCCAACTACGTGGGACCGGGAGGAGCCCTCTATGGCCGCCTCTGTTACAGCAGCCACACGTTACCTGTTCTCCGGCGCGCCCCGGGGGCCCCGTTCGAGCCGGGCCTGGCCGAGCTGGGCTACCGCTACCCATCGGGCCATCCGGACCACTCCCTGGTCATCCAGAACCAAGGGGCTATGGTGGGCCAGATGCAGTCCGGGGCGGTGTACATGGGCCCCGCGGAGCTCGCCGCTGGGAGCCGAACAGGCAGCCGCGACGGGACGGCGCCCCAGAACAGCACGTCCGATGGGGGGACGCCGAGGACCAACAACAGCCAGGAAAGAGGGGGAGGGACAGGAACCGCCAGCAACTGCACAGAGGGCAGCGGAGAGGAGAAGCTGAACCACAGTCAAGATGTGGACTGGGTAAGGAATACACACAGGATTCTGTACTTCAGCAGTTTAGCGGATGGATGGATGGATGGACAAATGCATAAAGGGAGGAACTGATAGAGGACTGCACTGAAGATTGAATTAAAACTGAATTAATGAATTAATGAGTTAATAAGTAAGTAAGCAAGTAATTAGTGAATAATGAAGTCATTAACAATTATGTGCCCAGCTACTATAAACCGAATGCGATATTTATTGCAGCAATTGCAACTAGATAATATTTCTAATCTCCATGCTGTAGCAGAATTGCCCAGCACAATGCTGAGGGAAGATGATTCAGACATTTCAGCACATTTATATCCTGCTGTTCATTATCTTTCTTTATGTTTTGTTTTGTTTATTAGTGAGCGGGAAGTCTCTGTGGTCCTTCCTTTATTTGCTTTTTAATATTTTACCTCTTGATCACCTCCCTCTCCATCTCCCTCTCATAGTGCAGTGTTAGCTCATTCTAATGCTCAATTAACTGCTACTGCTTCTCTTACTGTACTCTACCTTTCTCTTACTGTACTCTACCTTTCTCTTACTGTACTCTACCTTTCTCTTACTGTACTGTACCTTTCTCTTACTGTACTCTACCTTTCTCTTACTGTACTCTACCTTTCTCTTACTGTACTCTACCTTTCTCTTACTGTACTCTACCTTTCTCTTACTGTACTCTACCTTTCTCTTACTGTACTCTATCTTTCTCTTACTGTACTCTACCTTTCTCTTACTGTACTCTACCTTTCTCTTACTCTACTGTACCTTTCTCTTACTGTACTCTACCTTTCTCTTACTGTACTGTACCTTTCTCTTACTGTACCTTTCTCTTACTCTACTGTACCTTTCTCTTACTGTACTGTACCTTTCTCTTACTGTACTCTACCTTTCTCTTACTGTACTGTACCTTTCTCTTACTGTACTCTACCTTTCTCTTACTGTACTCTACCTTTCTCTTACTGTACTCTACCTTTCTCTTACTGTACTGTACCTTTCTCTTACTGTACTCTACCTTTCTCTTACTGTACTCTACCTTTCTCTTACTCTACTGTACCTTTCTCTTACTGTACTCTACCTTTCTCTTACTGTACTCTACCTTTCTCTTACTGTACTCTACCTTTCTCTTACTGTACTGTGCCTTTCTCTTACTGTACTGTACCTTTCTCTTACTGTACTCTACCTTTCTCTTACTGTACTCTACCTTTCTCTTACTGTACTCTACCTTTCTCTTACTGTACTCTACCTTTCTCTTACTGTACTCTACCTTTCTCTTACTGTACTCTACCTTTCTCTTACTGTACTGTACCTTTCTCTTACTGTACTGTACCTTTCTCTTACTGTACTCTACCTTTCTCTTACTGTACTCTGCCTTTCTCTTACTGTACTCTACCTTTCTCTTAGGGTGCTTTCTCACTGGTGCCCCGGTACCGTTCCCGAGCACACCCAAATTGACCCCAGTTTCGGAACATTTGATGAGTGTGAATGTTGCGTACCGTTCCGTTCTGCGCCCGGGCATGCAACGGGGAACTGTGACAGGATCCACTTGAAAAGGTGGTCTGAGCGCTTTGGCGTGCCCGGGCACGGAACACTTGCGAGTGTGAAAGCCAACCGTTCCGAACCACATAGACAACAAACGGGTGACGATAAACTCCAGGCATAGTTGATGATGCAAGTGCACTCTGTTCCGTTTCCGAGTGCGGAAGAAATGTTGTAATGAGAAAGCTGACCAGCGGGGGAGAGGGGCGGGGGGGGCAATCGTTCCCGGGTGCGGAACAGAACGGAACGAAAGCAATCGTTCCCAGTGAGAAAGCAGCCTTACTGTACTGTATTTTTCTCTTACTGTACTGTACTTTTCTCTTACTGTACTGTACCTTTCCAACTCTGTTTCTCTCTACTCCGTCTCTCGCTCCATGTCTGCCTTGGATCCCTCTTTCATCACCGCCATCCCCTGCTTTGCCTTCATCCCTTCATCTTCCTACTTTTCTTCCGCCCTCTTAACTGATTCCCCTGCTTGCTCTGTGCGAATGTTCTCCCCGCATCCGTTTGCCCCGTAACCCAAAACCTAACAGTGCCGCACCCTGCCCCAGTCCCGGACTGAAACCCCTCGTGCTCGCGTCCGTCCCCTCCAGGTGCAGTCGGAGACCCTGCCCAGGGAGCACAACCTGGTCCTGACCCGCTCCGGCTCCATGATGGGCCAGGTTCACGGTGCGGGAGGCTGGGTGTGCGACTCGTCCACCCTCCCCTTGGCGGGCCGCAGGGCCTCCCGCCAAGGCTCGTCCCCGAAGCGCGCGGGCTCCAGTCAGGCCGAGTCCGAGTCCAGCGCCGGAGGAGGAAGCGGAGTCGGTGGAGCGAGCGGAAGTGGAAGTGGGACCGCCTCCACAGACGGCCAACACCAACCAGCCAGTGGACGCAACTATGCCGCTGTCCTGCAGGGGGAGGCGTGCGGACAGAGGGACTACCCCGGCACCCTGAGAAGGGGCGGGCTGGAGATGGGCAGCAACTTTGTGGTGGCGAGGCCAGACAGGGAGGGCGGAGGGATGTCACTGACCGGGACGGTACCCTGTTCCATGTACCCGGAAGCGGCCGGCTATATCGGTGACTGGCGTGAGCGGGTGGGTCTGGGGGGTTACGCGTTGGGCCGGAGGGATATGACCCCCCAGATGCTGCCCTTCCCGGGGCAGCCGAGGGGGCCGTACGGAGGGGTGATGGGCTTCGGGGCCGGCTGGATTCCGGGATTGGCGGGATCGGCGCGGGGAGCGGCGCCGGGCTTGCCCGGGGGCCCCTCCCTGGCGCTGCGGGTGGGCGAGTTCCTGCGCCTGCGCCTGGCCCAGGTCACGTTCGACCCCTCGCAGCCGCCGTACGACTCGGTGCAGGTGTACGGCCTGGAGGGCACCGGGTCCCGCGCCGGCTCCCTCAGCTCGCTGGAGAGCGAGAGCGAGAAGGAGGCGGCGGAGAAGGAGGACTGGGGGGCGGGGCTGGAGGAGTGGGGCCCGCGGTTCCAGAAACTGGCCCAGCTCTTCAAAGACAGGGAGCAGGAGAGGGGAGGCGACGCAGATGAGGGGGACAGCGACACAAAGAAGGAGGACAACAACAAGCAGGAGAAAGGAGGAGAGCTGGCGAGAGGCGAGGAGAAAGACTGAGAAGACAACAACAAACAGGGAGCAAGGGAGGCGATGCAAGGGATGATGAAAAGGCAACCAGAGCTCGGCTAATGTGAAGAGAAGTTCAAGGAGAGAAAGACGAAGAGGCATTGTAATAAAAAGAGACAGAGAAGAATGAGCCAGGGGAGGGCGGAGGATGCGAGGGCAGGGGAGGAGGGAGTGATTGATGTAATTTAAAGCAATAAGTGTTGAAACGCTGATATGGTTGAGCACAGATACCGAGACAATGCACAGGCTGCTTCTCCTCTGGGCAGCAACAATTTGTTCAACGCTTTGGACAAAGACAAACAGACAAGGCTCCATTTAATTCAAGCCTCGCACGTATGGAATGAGAAGCAGCAGGAAACAGAGAGGGAGATGTTTCTTGTGTGTTCAGTCTATTCTTTGTGTGTGTGTGTGTGTGTGTGTGTGTGTGTGTGTGTGTGTGTGTGTGTGTGTGTGTGTGTGTGTGTGTGTGTGTGTGTGTGTGAGAGAGAGAAAGAGAGAGAGCGTGAGAAAGAGAGAGAGTGGATCTGTCTATATATGAATGAATGTGAAGCACTTGTCGTGCACATGTGGGTGAATATACTCTACGTGTACGCCTAGGGGTGGGTATTGTTTAACCCATTGATACCTGATGCAGCATTTGCATGTATATCCCTCATTTGTGTGTGTATCCCTTTAAGACCGCGAACCGCGTTAACCCGGTTCGCGGTCTTAAAGGGATACACACACAAATGCTGCATCAGGTATCAATGGGTTAAAAGATTATGATACCAGTACCAATAGTACCCTTAAAGTTCTATCGTTAAATGTTTAGCCTTACTCCCCCCTTGAGACTTGACACTTGCCTTGGACTCTAGCTCAAATACTTCAGACCTGACTTGGTCTTGGAAAAAATGACTCGTGGGCATCTCTGATACACAGTGCTCAACTTCAGGAGCAGACTGTATGGCTTATAGCTGCTGCGGTAATGGGCCAATCACACGTCGCATGAAATCGAAGAATGGTGGTGATTGGCTGCGAGCAAAACCATACAAATAGTGTATTTTTTTCTAGATCTGTGTACAAAAAGGATCAAATGCAGGTATCATTTGACTGGAGAAGTTTCAATACTACTTGGTACTGGGTTATTTCAGTCAATACAGTACGTTAATCGAGTACCGATACCCAGCCCTATGTACGCCTGCACTTTTCTGTGTGTGTGTGCGTGTGCGTGCGTGTGTGTGTTGTGTGTGTGTCTTTAACAAAGAGCGAGAGAGTGGGAGGGAGAACTCACAATATGCAGAGACGGTTTGAAGGAGAGGAATGACTGAAACCTGAACCGCAACATTACTTTTTGGGACAAGGTGCCAGGGAGCAAGGAAGAAGTAGGGTAGCCCACAGGAGAGGAAGACATATAGGACTATAAAATGAACAGGACAGAGGATGAATCTATGACGAGATAGAAGTGAGACGGTTGTACAGAAACTTTTTTCTTTTTTAATTCCATCTGCAGAAGACAGAGAATTGAACTATTCCGCTCACTACTTCATTCCCAATGAAAATGCTGAATCATTTTTAAATCCTGCAAAAGAGTCTCCCTCCTCATGGTCCACAAGGAAAACAGACATTTAAACAGATAATTACAATGATTTAGGGATGCAATCCCTCCCCAACCCCCGAGCTTTTTGTAGTGTTGAGTGTTGTTATGTTTACAAAGAGACGAGCACACACAGACACACAGAAGAAAGACTGATTCACATCGTAAGGCTTTGATTGTACTACAGTGAATTATGAAAGAAAAAACCACCCGCAAGTAATTTCGTTCACTTTACGGAGTGCTGACAAACAAATCATTCCTGTATCGCTTAAATGTCTTTTTATGGAAGATTAAGGGACAATTTGCCATTTCTAATGCCAAGCGGTCCTTTATTTCGACGTGTTGACGACCAACTCTGTATCACGCGCACGCGCACACGCACACGCACACGCACACACACACACACACACACACACACACACACACACACACACACACACAAACCAAGGTGGCAATAAATTCCCACTTACTGCCCAAATGAAAATGTCCATAGATCAGTAATGAATTAATTTATAGGGGAACAACACCACAGAGACTCCCGTGGCAGGCTCCTCCTTCTTGTTAAAGGTCGGGGATGCAGATGAGCTGGGTTTTCAGCTGGAATGCACTTTTATACTGTGTGATGTTCAATAATAGATTATGAATCATGTCCAACATTAACGTTGCTGTTTTTTTAAATTAAGATGTCAAAGAAACAAAACAAAAAAAATCCAATGTTTGACTGTATGTAAAGGAATTTCAAATGTAAATAACACTGAATATTATTGCTGAAAGAGAGTATATAAAAATGAAAAGAATTAGTTAAAAAAAAATTATATATATAAATATATATAAATAAAAACAGGACTTCCATGTCCAAATGGAGCAGGAGCACTCTTGGGACTATAATGTATCTATATGTACTGTAGATTAGAACCGGATTAATTGAGCTGGACTGAACAGCCAAGACCTGGACTGAAAACAACACCATGTATTCAACAACATCTGTGCTAAGTGAACGGGTTTGGGTTTGTTTTGTGGTAGCTCTTGTCTGAGATGGACAAGCCAAGGATTCAATTATAGATGTGGCCGTTGGCAAAATGTGTTGTGCAAACCATAAGTTACAGGAAGCCTGGAGCTAGCCTGACTCAGCAAACAACCCATGGATTCCATTGGACTGGAGCAGAAATTCCCCGGGAATTAACACAAAGAAATATTTTCTGACACAGGGATCCCACCAAAATTGACTTGTGGATTATTATTCTGCAAAAGTAAACACATCCCCCCCCATCCCCACCCCCCAAAAGAAAAAGAGTCAGTTGTTTTATGAGTTTTCAGCACCTCTGACATCACTGAGTTGTACTGCCTGAGATGAATGGGAGGACAATTTTCTCTGGAATTATAAAATACATTTCAGATTAAGATTTATAATTTGGATATGGTTGCCTGACTGCCCCTACAATGTGCTTTCGTCCATTTCAGGCAATGCAACTGGATGATAACATAATTGCATTTCCCTTTATCTTAAAGCTCGAAAACTGAAGCTTATAAAACAATCGCTTGCTACACAACAATCCATAGGGGGATTTTAGGGAATTGTTTAATTTTGTAAGAAAAACAACCCAAAAGTCGGATTCAATTTGCCTTGAGAACACTGACTCCAGAGAGGGATATTACTGTACCACACACCACAACTCGAATGTGGACGTGGTGTCTTCGGCGTACCATCGCAAAAGATTTCACACAGTTTCATCACTGGTCCACTGTGAAGCCACCCACACAAAGTCAAGCTGCCAACTCAATCCACGTACTGTAATCCGCCCGCTTTACGTCTGCCATCTTGTCGTCAAGGTCTGCTCATGTCGACACTAAAGTGAAGCAATCAGGAAGTGTACTGTAGCCTGCACAGCAACCGCAATGAAACCCATACGCACCTATTTACCCAATTACCTGAGCCACACACTTGTCCATACAGTGTCACCGTGGCGGAACGGACGATAGTATAGGACCATTGTGTACTTACTGCACAATCAGTGGAGAAGAACGGGGGTCAGAACCGTGGGGAGTACACACTTAGTTCTGGTTTGATTACTTTTGGCTGAATAGCTCAACAGCCTAAAGCTAACTATACTTTCCATCAGCCGTGGAACACGCAGTGTAATTCGTACTGACAAGCGTAGGTATGAGGGCAATTTGGTTTTATGAGAGCGAGATTGCTGTACGCAGTGATACAGCCTATATGCCACCTTTAAACATGAGCAACAAGATTAGAATGGATAGAACGTGAATTCTTGAATGGGATATTTGAACTTGTACGCTTAAGATGACTGCCAAAGAACGTTGAACCGTTTTGTTGTTGGAATAGCTGTTGCAGGGCATGAGGACAAGAGAGCTAATGTGTTGTTACCGTTGCCAGTGAAGATTCCACTGGTGAACGTTCCAACTTTCTGTGTCTTGTGCCTCTCAACACAAACCACGCTCTCCTTTTTTTCCAGAATGGCATTATCAAAATTTCTATGGCAGCCATCGCAAAAGCGATGAGCATTGAGTTACCAAGAAGTGCCCTCTCATTCCATTCTAATTCTGTGGTTTTTACCTGCAGCCCTGATTGGCTCCAGGTGTTTGAACTCAGCTGATTGGCCTAAGTTAGAGTTCTGTCTGGGCTGATTGGTCAAAATCTCCTGATTCATCCTATTTTGGAGTTTTCGGCAGTGCCGCAGTGACTAAACCACTTGACGGAGCTGATTATCGCACCTCCTGCGCCTGGCAAATTGGTTCAATCAAAGGTGTGATTAACTGAATCAGTGGTTTTAAATAGAATAAGAAGCCTGCAGTCGCAGCGGCACTTCAGGTCCAAGTCTCATTTTCACTCTTTTTGGCTAGCGGAGACGCACCGATCCACAGTGATGGATGAAAGTGGGCTTGTCAGGCCATTTGTCAAAAGCCCTTCAACAAAGCTGGCGTATGGGCGAAATGAGGCCACACTCCAGGGAAAACAGACGGTATCTTTGCATATAGCCTAATGACATGTGCATATAATCGTAGCTGAAGGGTGCGGGGTGGAAATCATGACCTCTCTCCGGCCTTTAAAATTGTCTCAACCCCAAACGGGTAATCCCCATAGGTTCTGCGCCCCCCCTATAGGGCCTTCATTGCTCCCGCACGATGTTGATACAATTCCACCGTGACGATGATGTGCTGAACAAAGTGTATTTATTTCTGTTGTACCTTTTTCTTTTTGTAAATTTGAATAAAAAAGGCAATGTTTCAAACAGATGAGTCAGACCCGCTCTGTGTGCTCCCTTTTTTTGTTGCAGTGAGTCTCTCAAATTTCAGCCTTAATCAGATTGTGCTTCGTGCTGTTTGTGTGCTGTTTGTGTGCGTACGTGTCCGAGAGGGAGAGAGACACAAAGAGAGAGAGAGAGAGAGAGGGGGAGAGAGCAATTGAGAGAAGAGGTGTGTGCGGCGCATACAAATGGGTTGTGCACCTTGTGTGCGTGTGCATGTGTCTGGCTGTGTAAATGTGTGCGAGTCGCTGGGTGTGCCGAGACAAATTGGCCCCTTGAAATCTCTGACGAAAAGAGACGGTGTGTGTGTGTGTGTGTGTGAGAGAGAGAGAGAGTGTGTGCATGAGAGAAGGTGTGTGTGTGTGTGTGTGTGTGTGTGTGAGAGAGAGAGAGAGAGTGTGTGTGTGTGCGTGAGACGGTGTGTGTGTGTGTGTGTGTGGGTGTGCTCTGACTGCAGGATGCAGGAACACCTTGTCTGGGTCTGATCCGGCCCCGACGGGAGGACGCGAGGTCAGTAATAGAGGACAGACAGAGAGTTCTGCAGAGCAATCACGTTTATTAGACGGAGAGGGGAGAGTCCTCTGTTTGTTTGGCACCAAGAAATGGACATTTTGAACTCCACAGCGGCGGCAAATAGAGCAGATCTGACAGCCGCCAGCGAATAATAAGGGGCCTCACAGCGCTCCTGTCGTGTTCCGCAGGGTTCACCCTGGCCGCATGATGGATCGGCGGAGATGGGCGCCATTGCGGTGCGATTGAATGGCTGCTTAAAGAGATTTATTACAATAATCAAACGCGAAGGAGGGGATTATTCCTACATGATGGTTTAGAGAGAATGATCGCGTTAGCCGGGTCTCTGGCTTGATTACAACGATGATACCCGCCTCAAGTCAGGAGAGAGAGGAGGGGAGCGAGGACAATATTAGCAGTTACTGTAATACGCAAGTCTGTTGCGTTACAGAAAGCTCTTATTTGTGACTGTGTATAGAGCTGATTCTGCAGAGTGCTGAAAAGAGAAGACAAAAAACCTCTGCCATCGCAGTGGCTAATTAGTCCCATAATGATGAGATTTATGGAGTTAAAGTGCCTTCCAACAAGCTGGCTGAACAAAAATAGTTCAGGTGAAGATGACGTAGAATCAGTTGCAGCAGGCAAAGCACAACTTTGACTCTACACAGTACACACACACACACCTCGCCCCTTCCCAACACACTCGCTGATAAAAACAAACATAATTTGTATCAACTTGTAACAAACACGGCAGCATATTCAGCAGCATAGGCCCATATATGTAAGTTTAGCACTCCGCCTCCAGCATCAACACTGCAATGCAGCATTGTAGGTGAGATATGCTGTCAGGACGCTGTCAATAATTACAGCATGCATAATTGATCATAGTATAATGGCAGAGCTGGAGATGAAATGGGCTGCTGCTGTTAAGCAAAGCGGTACTGAGCTCGGATAACTAGCGCGGTGCCGTGGAGCTGCAGGATTGAACAGAACACACTTGTTCTATGTGCGGTGCGGTGCTGTGTGAGTGTGGTGTTACATGGAGATTCCTCATTCTGTTTGATCCTTACCGACACGCAGAATCCTGCAGGCTGTACGGCACAGGGTGTGCGTGTGCATTCTGGGGATGTGTGTGTGTCTGTATCTGCACTGAGTTGATTACAGCCTCTGATGGTAGGCTTGGTAGCTGTCTACTGGAAACAAGCATGAACTGTGGTGGACTTTTCAGCGGCCGTGGAAACACCAGGTGGATGGGGCCCACAGAACTTCACCGAGATGCTGATTTATTTTGCACATGATCTCACACATATCCAAAAACTGTCAACAGTTTTGCATGCATTTAGTTTGACAGTTATTGAGAGTTGATTTGAGTTAAGTTGTGGACCAGTGATGCAATTTGTGCATGACTGACATCACTGGTCCACAACTTAACTCAAATCAACTCTCAATAACTGTCAAACTAAATGAATGTCTGCAAAACACTTGACAGTTTTTGAATATGTGTGAGATCATGTGCAAAATAAATCAGCATTGTTTTTCGGTGAAGTTTTCCTTTAAACGTCTACCAAAGTGTCCAAGTAGCTTTTAACTTGTTCTTTCCGACCCGCCCCCCCTCCCTCTCCCTCCACCCCTCCTCCATTTCTCTTCTTCTTCATCTCTTGTTTTGTTCTCCCTCTCTCGCACGCCCCCGCTCGCTCGCGCGTGCGTGGCGCTCGAGACGCTCTCTGAGTTCACTGGCTCATTTGAAGTGGAAAATTAAATCTTCATTAACAATCTTAATTAGAGTTCGATCTCGCCCATAGCCAGCCGACAGGGAAATCCATAGTGCAACAGGGGGGGACCTGGAGCAGGAGTTGCTTTGGGCAGGGTGTGGTATAGGATTAGAGGGTAATTAGTGAATAGGAACTTCAGGGTAAATTACACAAGAGGTATTTACACTTCAGAGGCAGCAGGGGGAGGAGGCGGTATGGAGGAGGGCGGATCATGAACATGCGCCGGATAATGGCGGACACTGAAATGAGCTCCAACGAGATGATGATGGGGGGGGGGAGGATATGCAACGATTCCTGCATTGTTTGCAACCTGGGCTCCCCTTTCCCCTCGCTGTGGAGGGAGAGAGGGGGCGCTATTAGGCTACTCGGAAATCTTTATTGGAATTGCTTCTTGTCTTTCTTTTCAGTGACATGGTGTTAGCCGAGGCGACATAATCCCGTGTCATGCTTCCATAAGCGTGTAGCATTTGCCTAATACCAGACAGTAATCATTCAAAGACACTGCTAAGCATGCAGCCCGATGCTCCCCTCTCATCCACATTTACATATGGCTGCACTGTACTTATATAGCCAGCCAGTGTGCGCGGGTGGAACCCATGTCAAGGGCTTACCCAGGGCTGGAGGCGGGAATCGAACCCACGCTCTTCTGCTTCCAAAGCGCAGCCGCTAACCGCAACACCAAGAGAGCTAGCTCCCTCAACGTAGCTGCATAACGGGCCTTCATATCGGGGGGAGTGAGTTTAACCAACAACTCGCTCACGAGGACTCCGATTCACTCGGTCACACACACACACACACACACACACACACACACACACACACACACACACACACACACACACACACACACACACACACACACACACACACACACACACACACACACACACACACACACACACACACCTAAACTCAGCCACTGGGCATCCGGGTCACGGCACCAAGCTAATCAATGATAGGGCTTTCCCAGGGGAGGAGGCGGGAATCAAACCAACGCTCTCCCGCTTCCAAAGCCCACACGCTAACCGCAACACCAAGAGAACTAGCTCCCGTACGGGCCTTTATACTGGGGAGTGAGTTTAACCAACAACTCGCTACCACACGGGACTCACGAGGACTGGGTTACACAGGCTTTAGACGCTGTAAATACATTATGCTGTGACAGTAGGAACATAAGCATACTGTAACTGTATCAAGTTGATCTGCACGCCTTGTTAGCAGGAAAAGGGGGTAATGTCTTCCAATGCTGCAGTTCTATCAGAAACCATGGAAATGCTCTGCAGGCCTCTAGGTATGTGGATTTGCTGACGAGACTGAAACTCGGGTGGTGAAACTAAAGCAGTAATCTTGTTGACGGGATGCCAGCGACGCCAGCGCGTCAACCCGGGCCTAAATGAGATAATATTTGTCACCGGAAAATAAAACAGATTATTTGTCTACCTGTGTCCCGGCTGCTTTCAACGCTGAATGTGACATAAATAAATGTGGCTATATAGTCTATTATAAATGGTGGGGGCGGGCCGATAGTGTCGGTGGCCTTCTTTTCCTTATCTGCTCTGCACGGTTGCCTGGAAGCTAAGCTGGTCGGCCGCTCCGAGCAGGGTGATCATATCTGTGCTAATGTTGGTCTGCTGTGTGAAGACTCGGGAGGGAAGTGTGTGTCTGTCTGTGTGTGTATGTGTGTGTGTGAGAGAGAGAGAGAGAGACACTATTTACACAGCTGATCATTAGAGGGGAAAAGGCAGAAAAAGACAACATAATAAGCAATTACTGGCAAGCACACACACACACACACACACACACACACACACACACACACACACACACACGCGCACACACACACACACACACACACACACACACAGTGAGCGAAGTAGCTTAATTTGTCAGATTGCTTAATTGTCCAATGGGGTGAGTTGAATCATAAGTGGAGAGGCATATTGCGCCTCGGGTGAAATGTGCATGGGGCTCTCATCAGCTGGGACCCACATTGTCTTCCATAGATCATGGAGAAGTGCTAATAGCTGAGGGCGGCGGAAGAAATATGTCTGGTCTATAGTGGCTTCATCTGGGCATCCATTCACTGAAGAGCAGCAGAAGCTCCAACACCGCACACAGCCAGAGAGGATGCTTCTAATCTGCCAAATATGTGCAGTACATCTGGGCTCTTGTCAAATAAACCTTATCGTTACTTCTTAACGACTTTAGTTTGACATATATATTGTCTTTGTCGACATTAAACGACTTCATGCCATTAATGAGATTGGAGGCTCTTCCGTAGCTGCCATGCATCACCGACTCGACTCCTGAACTTCATTCATTCATTCATTCATTCATTCACCAGTTATAGAAGTGAACTGGCTGTGCAATGTTCCAGGCCAGGCAGCAGCCATAGCCGCATTGAATTTATGTCGAAAAGAACACGCTGATACATACATACAGGCCCAGTCAATATGCTTTGGTATTTGCTGCCACCTGCTGGGAAGATTGATTATTTTATTTTGTACCTGCTTATTGCTATTCAAGAGGCGGCAGCAGACCCTCGGCAGGCATTAGGGCAGCGGAGGCAGGCATTTACAATCTCTGATTCATCTCAACTTGCATGTCTTTGAACCGTGGGAGGAAAACCCACATGGACTCGGCAACGGCACAGAAAGGCCTCCGGGGGCGAGGAGTCGAACCCGGGTCGCTGTGAGGCAACGGCAGGAACAACCATTAAGGCATTAAGTAATAAAATAATAATAATTGATTGCATTTATATGGCACTTTTTCCACATATCGGCGTGTGTGTCAGTGTATGTGTCTCTATGCATGTGTGTGGGCGTGGGGCGAAATCTAGGCTTGCCACACAGCTATCATAGAGCCAATTAGATATTATTGAGGGATGATTGCGTGGCCATGATGGCAGCAAGGCCTGTGTGGGAATTTAGCCAGGGCACCAGGGGTGACACCCCTACTGAGAAGAGTGCCGATGGGATCTTCATTGACCACAGAGAGTCAGGATCTCGGTTTAATGTCTCATCCGAAGGACGGTCCTTACAGGACAAAGTCCCTGTCTGTGCCCAAGGGGAATTGGGGATGGGGATATTATTCATGAGACCGGAGAGAAGAGCACCTCCTACTGGTCCTCCAAGACTACTTCCACACCAGATGGCCAGCGATAACGCAGGAACCACAGTGCTTAGGGGTTCAGGCTCCTGCAGATCCTGCAGATTTATTGCTGTAATCAAATCAAATAAGGAGGGGGGGATTATTTCGACATGATTTAGGGAATAATCACATTAGCTTGATTACAATGATAATACGCACCTCAAGTCAGGAGAGAGATATTAGCAAATAATATGATGCATTGCATACAGAATATTTGCAAATGCATTGCAGCTGCTTCCACACAACAATTTTGGCATTGCTGTAACAATGAGATTTATCGACTTAAAGCGCCCTCCACCTGAGCAGCGCGGTTCAGCTAAAGGTGATGTGGAAGCGGATAGGGTGTCAGCCGCCTTTGGCAGTGGGAAACTCACCAAAGATATTTTATTTTTCTGCATGTTTATATGGCAAATCTAATAAGATTATCCAAGTTTTATTGACTTTCTGTGAAGTCTCCGGGTACCGCTGGAGGGTCGATGAGCGTCGACTACCCGAAAAGTAAAAGCGTGAATAGAGCCATGCCATGGCTTATCAAAAACTCAAAGTGTGAATTATGATAATTTGTCTTGTGCCGTATAGCCTACATGCTTCCTGATCTGCTCCATGCCTTGTGTATTCAGATTTGCAGACTGAGCTAGAGACGTCAGAGGTGTGATCAGGTCTGAATTGTGAACAGCAAGTCAAGGCAAATCAGTGTCCAGTATTAATGACCCTAAAGAAAACTAAATATCTAGGACTTTTCAATGCGATATGGTTTTAATATGGATAAAAACTTGGTAAGAGCATCATGAGTTTGATTTCTATAATCAGTTTCACCTTCAATACATTCAATCATTCCACGCAAATTCAGAAAGCAGAATTTAACTTCAGTCGTCTAATGGAACAAATCTCATCACTTTCAATCCAAGTCATTTACACAATGCATCTCAAGTCAAGACTTCAGAAAACTTTTCACAAAGCTACAAGTCAAGACTCAAGTCCCAAGTCACCAGAACCAAACTAAAATTGTGTGACTCGAGTCCAAGTCATGTGCCTCAACGATGATATATTTCCCTTTCTGTCCCATGATAGAAACACTCTTTTGTGGATCTGATCAAACATACAAAAACACTGATTTCATGTATTTGGACATAGTGATATTTGTTTTGTATATGTGTGTGTTTTTGATTTGACTTTAGATTTCAAGATCTAAGTGTTTTTATATGTTGTCTAGGATATCCATAGTGAGCTTGCATCGCCTTCTCACAACAACAACAACAATAATAATAATCATAATAATCATAATAATAATAGTTATGGACCTTGGTTAGAGTAATGGGTTGGGAAGGAGGAAATTGAAACACAGCATATTCTTGCTTATATACTTTAGTGCACAGTATAGTCTTTCTTATTTTTTTCTCCAAAGCCCCCCACTGTTCATTACCTTTCATCCCATGTCCAATCTCTCCCTGCCTCAATTCTTTTTACTGTATTATTATTTTTCGCCCCTCCCCCCCCCCCCCCCCCCCCCCCCCCCCCCCCCCCACGGGCGCCATCCTCTCAAACAACTACCCCGATTCATTCTGCGCCAAATTTAAAAATTGTAACATGAACTTGGGCGAGCTGACAGACTAGCATGTTTTCTGTGATGTTTCCTCAGGTGCTTTGCAACATGCTACAGGAAAAAAACCTTTCTGTTTCTATCTTTGCTGCTGAAGGTTACGACTAAAACTGGAAACTTTGTGTGTGCTGACATTTTTGCTGACACGCACTACAGTACAGGTAAGACATTCAGTTTAGTTGAAATTACTGACATACAGTATGAGGACCATTTGTCTTTTATATAATTTAATTTGCCCTGCTGAGATTTTTAAGGTTTATAAGTATGTTTCTTCCCAGCATAGGTTTTCCATTCTCCATACTGGGCTCCAATCACCATTGAGCAGCTACAAGCGTTCAAGAGAAGTTCCTGTAAGAGACTTCAGCACAATCATCACGACAGAGAGAACAAGCTGCCTTTGCTTTTGGGATGACAATCGGATAGATTTGTGAACGAGCTTCCACCTTCGGTCAGGACAGCTGAATCACTGCCGATCTTTCGGAAAAGACTAAAGACACACCTTTTCAGGCTCCATCTGGGCCCTTCTTGATCTAACTTCGTTCTCTCTCTTTCTAAAAAACTAAAAAAAAAACTAACCTAAACTTGTACCACTAACCTAAACTTGTACCACTGTTCCTTCAGAAGTTGTAGTTCTGTAGTGCTCCATAGTTGATTGCTCTATTGCTGACAAAAATGTGTTATTGTAAGTCGCTTTGGATAAAAGAGTCTGCCAAATGACGTAATGTAATGTAATGTAATGTAATTTGTAGTCCATTATACACTCAGTAGGATTTAGAAACCAGCTGCGTTGAATCCCTTTTTTGTGATTATCGCCATCAGTTCCCCGCTGATATGAAAATATGGACCGCAGCTGCTTTTTTGATAGCTGCTGCAAAATACGGGCAAACGTGAATAAAATGAAGGAACGAGGAGGAGAAGGTTCTGAATGGGCCACTCAGAGACTAGCACGCAGCCCAATCAGAACGAGGAGACGCATCACCGATAAAGAAAAGAGACGCAGAGCGTAGCGTGACCCCTTCATAATGAGGGCCGTGATAAATCTTTTGATAAGGCTACATGAAAAGGTGTGCTAATAAACCAGGTTGTTCTCAAAGTGCTTATACCTTTTGTTGCGTTTGGCTAAAACCTTGGTTCAATCGGTCATGATGGAGAAGGGAAGATATGGAGAAGGGAAAAGATACAGAGGGACCTACTGGGAGAAAAACTGAATGGCAATGCTAAGCAATGGTATTTGAACAAACTAACCACGATCAACAAGATAGATCCATATTTGGCAGCCCAAGACTGCATTACAGACCCTGAACTGAAATAAGCAAACATAAATCGGATATGGGCAAATAATTGCTGGCCCGTTCTTCTTGCTAAATGACAGACATGACCTGCTCTGAACTACTGTTACCATGGCAACCTTTTTTCACAATCATGACAGAAAATCAAAACACAGCCTCCAACTCACCAACAGAGAGGCAGCTGGATCCTTACAACATGGCTCATAAGCAAATGATACCCAAACATGACGTGAGTGACGTCAACGTCACATTCTCTATACTTAGGGACCCTTGGGAGAGTTCCTATGGAGCCTGGAAGTGTCCATCGGCAGAGGGATAATTTGATGAGGACTCGCGGCCACGATTTACTGTAGGTTGTGCACAATAAGTAAGTTGAGCTCTCATTTAATTTTGTGCGCACGAGATACAATTTGTTCCCTCGATCTGGTTAAAATAAGCCATTTTGGTTTATTTGTGCTCACGAGATATTCGTGCGCACAAATTGCCTGTTTCAAGGTCATATCTTCAAGATATGACCTTGAAACAGTGATTTTCAATATAATACAAGTGCTCTTCGAGAGTCAGCGCAGATATTGGTGATTGTGTTTACATGCAGCGCTGTCCTGGGTGTGTTGCAGCCCCCTGATTGTGTTTACATGGCCTGAAGATATATTGCAATGACCCACTCGCGGGCTCCGTAGGTTCCAGATGGTCCCCAAAAGAGGAAGAACCATTTAAACATGCTTTATTTTAATTCCCTAATTAGCTGAATGGGAGACTTGCTATATGAACCCATGTGACCCTTATTTAACCATTTATACACTGCAGAATATTACCATTCTGTCTTAATTATGCTTGATAGCGCTATTAATAAGAAATAAGACTATTTTTGAGTTATGACGGGCTAGGAAATTTGCTGAAAGCTTATGTCCTGTGTGCAAGTGCTGCTCTCCAGGAATGTGTGTAAATGCATCATTATCATGTGAAAATGTCCTGGATTAGTTAGTGCTTCAGTTGTGAGTTCAATTAGTTCAACTGTGATGCCTTTGTTATAATGACTGTAAACAAATCAGACCATGGTGGAGATGATTCTGTTTCTCTTCCTGTTTTGTGACATAAAGCATCTTTGTTAACGGTAATTATCTCCAAATGAATGTGGTAATGATCTACTGAGGTTACAAAGCTCCACATACACTAACAACACCTTTACATGGCTGTGCTTGGCTGACAGCCTGTTTCCTTGAGGGTCCTTTCCTTTGTGCCCACTCACCAGCATCACCTTTGCTGCAGAGTTGACTCCTTTCTTATAAGTTAACCAAGAACCACCACTTCTCCCTACTAGTAGCTATGGGTGAGACATGATCATTCAGTTCAAGAAAACAAGCTTTTAACTCCAGACAATCATGCGGCCTTACCTATCATCAATAGGCTACATAGCATTAATAATCTCCGTTATGCATAAATGCATCTTTCATGCAGAGTCACTCCGGCTTAATTTAGAGGATTTATTTGTGTTCATTAGAGCTGCCAGTGGAGCGATCTCGTTTACTCTTGCTATTGTAATACAGTGATGATAAATTTTGCATGCTATGTGTTCCTCACCAGAGGAGACCAACATTAATTGCCTGACTTGGCAGCCATCCACTCTGACTATTAATTAATAAACTACCCTGTATAATGATTACTAGAATTAAGTAGCCGATTCCTGCCAGAATGAGGGATTGGGCCTACCTGCACGCACATGCACGCACGCACGCATGCGCACGCACACACACACACACACATACACACACACACACACACACACACACACACACACACACACACACACACACACACACACACACACACACACACACACACACACACACACACACACACACACACAGAGGAGATAATTAGTCTATTTTTATATTTTCATTAACCCGAATGTTTAAATAAAATATTACAAATTTTGGCCGACTGCTGTGTTGCTGAATAGTACAGTATCGGTGTAAGAAGTGAGACCTTGAGAGAGGTGAATGCTGATTTGTTCTGAAAAAGGTTTTATTGAAGAGTTGTCAGCGTTTTGTCTTTTATTCTCATAAATAAAGACATTTCTCATGTCTGCCTTGTTGTTTTCCTCCCTGCAAATGTCAAGGTCTTGGAATAAAGTGAGGGCAGAGAATATTTGTTGCTCCTGCCAAGCAACATTTTCTTCTCTGTTCTTTTCACTGAGTGTTGCTTTGGTTTAAGCGTGCCATTGATTTGTGACTTCATGTATAACCTGCCCTCTATTGCTACATATCCAAGCTTTACGGTAATTATTTTTTAAATATGCTCCATCTCATCTTTCTGTTCGCTGTGTTACTGTGTAGACTAGTGAAGGAGTGATATATCTTGACTTGTACCAACTACATACCTTCCTCTAACACTCTTACTTTCATCCTCAGATGCTAGCCACTTGACCTTTGACCCCGCACTGCTCACCTCAAAGTCTAAATGGCAGAAGCTTCAGTGTAAAAAAAAAAAATTCTTTCAATAAATCCTGTATTTAGTCTTACCACTGCCAGTGAGGTGAGAAATTATCACCTTCTAGCATCTCACCTTTCGAGAATTTTCTTCACCCAAGCGAAACGATCTTGAATAAGGTGGACCGCTCCTTTTGGGTCAAGATCATGTGATTTCCAGACAATCTTTCCAATGAAGTTGAGCTCCACAGACACCAATGGAATTTGTCTCAGCCTAGTAAAGTACTGGCAGATTTGTACACTCATTTTAAGCAAACCAAGAGATTAAGACAGAATATGAGATGAATAATTGACTTGCGGAGATCGATAGACGTTCTGTTAATGCTCTACAGCTCTCTCCCTCTTTAGGCCGAGCGTTTTGTTTACCAGCCTGGAGTCCTGTGTGTGTGTATGTGGAGTGCTGTGTGTGTGTATGTGGAGTGCTGTGTGTGTGTATGTGGAGTGCTGTGTGTGTGTATGTGGAGTGCTGTGTGTGTGTATGTGGAGTGCTGTGTGTGTGTGTATCAAGAAACTCGGCTACTTCTGGGAAATGGAAGCGCCTGAAGGCGCGACTGAGCGTGGCAGGTCTGCTGCATCGCCGGTATCCCCGGGAAGGAAAACAGCATCTTTGATCATTCTCACTATAACAAAACTCCTGCAGTTTTGATTTACTGTACCACCCGGGGATTTCTACTACAGTATCATCCCCTCTGCAAATCCATCATATCAAATCAAGTTGCCAATATCGCCTTGTCATGGTAATCCACAGACCAGACCTGACAAGCACAATCGCTGTATTCATGCCTGATACAGTCCTGTATTGATCCCTGTAGCCAAACCCCCTTTCTTTATATACCCCCCCGTTCCCCCTCAACTGTGGACTAACTTATTGGTGCTGACACTTTGTTTCCATTTCACCGCGTGTCGACGGCCACACATTAGAGTTCTCAGTTTCAGCCTGAGCCTGACGGGCTTGGGCCGGGTTCGGGCTGACAATTGATGCTAATGGTTCGGGCCGGGTCGGGCTTGGGCTGTGCAAAAAAAAAAATTTTTTTAGGGATGTACGATATATCGGCAATCATAACGGTATCGGCCGATGTTAGTCATTTTTTAACATATCGGTATCGGTCCGATGTTGCAATGTTAATATCGGTTATCATTATCAGCCAAATTCTTCACATTGATATGAAATAATGCAGTAAATCTATGATTTATGGGCCTTTACAATTTTTAAAAAAATAAAGAAATGCCTTACTTTTTCAAATTCATGTGTTTTTCAGTAAGTACAAAATTGTATTATCATAGAAATGTGTTTTTATACAGATCATATCGACATCGGTAAATATCGGCAATAACGGCAATGTTAATGGCTGAGTTTCCCAACAAAGAAGCTTCTTAAGAGTTAAGAAGCTTCTTAAGGGGTTAAGAAGCTTCTTAAGGAGTTAAGAAGGCTCCAAAGAAGTGTTTCCCAAACGCCTTCTTAACAGAAGAGAAAAATAAAAAAAATAGAAGGCTCTTAAGAAGCATCTTAACTGGAGCTGTCCACCATCTTGATGTGAGAGGTCCTCTGCGGCCCACTTGATGGCACTCTGAGCCCACCAGTGGGCCACGACTCAGTGGTTGAGAAACACTGTTGTAGAATAACCTAATCATGGTCATGTTAAACTTTATTAAACATTATTTATTTCAGACATGGACTGCAGTTCAAATTGCTTTATATACACAGCATACAACAAAACAGAGAAACACTACAGAATTTAAGCGACCTTGGGTTCTGTGAAAGGTGCTATATAAATCCACAACATTATAAAAGGAATCCATTCTGATTAGAGGAATATAGCCTACGGTAAAACATTTAAAACACAAGTAACCATACATAGAGGGGAGATTTTCAAGTGTTTCCAATTTTAAACATTAAAGGGTGCATGAAAGAAAGGAAAAAGGGAAAAACACAAGAGGAACAGTGGACACAAGTATCTCCTTTTGCCTGACGCGGCTGGATCTGCCAGTGTTTTCTCATTAAGAAGGTGTTAAGAATGCCCCAGACCCTTCTTACAAAACCTTCTTAATGAAAGATCATCTTAGCGCTAAGAAGCTTTTGGGAAACGCAGCCTTCTTAACGGAAGATACGGTAATTGGAAGATAATTTTAGGCTAAGAAGCAATCGGGAAACGCGTTGACTTCGTTGGCTTCTTACGGGAGCCTTAAGAAGGGTCAAAGAAGCTTCTTAGCGCTAAGAAGCTTTTGGGAAACGCATGCCTTCGTAAAGAAGCAATTGGGAAACGCGTTTGCTTCTTAAGGGGGCCTTAAGAAGGGTTAAATTAGCTTCTTAGCGCAAAGAAGCTTTTGGGGAAACCCAGCCAATATCGGTTATCGGCATCGGCCAAAATTTTCATATCGGTGCATCCCTACAATTTTCATTTACAGTAGGCCAGATTCTCTCTTTATTCTTTCCTACTCTCTTCCATGCTTACACATGCATGCACGCACACTTGAGCGCAATTTATGCTTTGTCTGCCGACACTTTTGAAACGGTCACCGACAGAAATGAGGACTTGAGTCGACACTTTCAAGTGTCGGCGAGCAGTGTCTGCTACCTAGTGAAATGTCTAGTGTCGCTGACTACGTCACGATGTGTCGCGCAAGTCTGATTGGCTATATAGACGGCACGCGCTTGACTTCCTTGTTTAGGTTTTCACTCAATTGAAATGAATGAACGTGTCCCCGCTAGCCTGTTCTTTTTCGTCTGCGACCATGTGCTGAGCGACACTTTCTATTAAGTATAAATTAAGCTTTAGAGTTCAGTTTCAGCACGACGGAACCCGACCCAATCTGACGGGCTCGGGCCGGGTTCGGGCTGACAATTTATGCTAATTGCTCGGGTCGGCTCGGGCTTCAACTTCCTAGGGTCGGGTCGGGTCGGATTTGAATTTCCAGGCCCGTTGAGTTGACTCTACCACACATAGGCTACACTCTCTGGCTTTGTAAGGGTCAGCAGCCGCTGCCTCCATCTTGCTTGTCTCATAACTTCAAAGCCTCGCTGCAAGGCGCCTCGGAGCACGTGTGAATTATTCACACTGCAGAAGCAAATCCAGAATTTAATTTGAGATGCAGTAAGTTTGGCTCGGGATCCCTATGCACATTTCTGCTGCCGATGTCCTCGCCTTTACACTGATGCAGTCAATAGTAGCCATACTGTCAATATAGCCAGCACATCCTCCTCATAGCGAAAAGACAGAATAGGTATTTTCCAATGACTCCCAAAACGACATATAAGCGGGTGTCCCCATCTCTTCATCATTTTTCCACATCACGATGTCACCACTCGACCGGCCCAGTGGTGACAGCGGGACAGGCTTGGTGCTAGCTAGGCAACTTGAGGCCTTTCGACTGAGGGCCTGGTATGAGCAGGAGGGCTCTTAACAGCCAATCAGAGACGGAGACGAGGTCAGCGGGCAGCGGAGCAAGGGCCAACTGGAAAACACTGAGCAACGTTAAGGATGATGTCATAACCAGTAACCACTGATGATGTCATGTCGTGCCCCACAATCGTCAAGTGATGTCATACCCACTAGAGCTGTCACTTGTAACTTCGAATGTGGGGGAGGGAGGGGGGGGGGTGTTCGATATGTAATTGACCCAGTTCACAATTTTGAGCATCAGCTCTGGCATGTGAATAAGGGCTCGCTATTGGAAACTATAGGCTACAGAATATTCTGGAATACCATGGCCCCGGATACTTTGATAACAACATTGTGTCGGAGGTACAGTAGGTAGGTACAGTTTTATTCTGTTACTTGAGTACAACAACAAACCTGCCGACACACCTGCTAGCGAGTCACCCCACTCACGTTACATAGGCTATCTCTTATGTAACGTGTAACAATTAAGTCAATTAGGTCAATTAAAGTTCGTTCAAACTTTATTTTTTGGAAAAAGTGACAGCTCTAATACCCACTGATGATGTGGATGATGTGGCATGAGTTGACATGCTCACAACCAAAAAAAAAGTGCACCCATGGCGCATCGTCTCCAGAGTCTCCAGTTTTTTTTTTACTTCTCATTTCATTTCTACCCACTGTAGCCCAACAGCATCTGCGAGCGTTATTCAGTGATACAGGTTCATTACAATGAAGGTCAGCGGCAGAGCGGAAACGATTTAATACCTCAGACCTCTATTTGTCTGGCATCGCTTTCCAATAGCGAGGTTCTTGTTACCCGTTTTGTGCTGATCATCGCCCACACTGACTCGCTCTACTGTACACAAACTTACAGATATAAAGCAACCTTAAACACCTTCCCAATCCTTTCCAAATGATCACATTACATTATGCAGCTTCGCAAGAACGGCCGGGTCTCAAGTTTTCAGATATAAAGTATAGCCATGGCTCCTGTCGTTACCATGGGGATTGCAGATACACATGAAGCCCATGCAGGGGGAAATGGCTATATGTAACAATAAAGAAAGATGATGTTGAGCAATAATACCTTAATTGCGTTCAAGACAAAAATGAAGCCAGGCTGAAAACAGTGATAGTTCCTTAGGCGGAATTCATAAAGCTATAAAATCTGCCATTGGTAAATGATACAAAGTTGTGAGCGAGGAACACCTCTGTGATTGACTCGTATCAAAAGACACAGGGCTCTATCTTCCCAAAAGCGCTAATTTAGCGTTTGCGCTCATTTAACGCCGTGCGCAATGCAAATTGGGGGTGGACACAAGCGCATGCCTGTGATAATTGTACTGGGCATTGTCTGCCCCATGCCAAAGCAGGCGTTTCAGCGCAAAAATGTGGGATAGATGGCATTACCCTATCGTCAGCAGCGCGCAATTACTTTGCACTAAGAGCTTTGAAAAGGACCTCATACGCGCAAATACCTCTCTGCGCTGGGCGCTCTGCACGGAGATTACGGCTGCGCTCCCAGCGCAGAGAGGTATTTGCGCAGTGGAAAGTGGAATTCCTTTTGGATATGTCATTAGGCACAGCCTTGCCACGCCAAGACATCAAATTATGCTGCTAAAATTGGGTATTAGCAGATAATTCAGTGAGGCAATCAACTATAACTCACTGAGAAACTTTTATCACATCACAAAGAGGGAAACAATTGAGAAAACTTGTGGGACAATGGACATAGGCTATTTACCTTCATAAGCCGGAGGGTCGTTGGCACCACAGATGATCTGTCAATAAGCTCCCTCTGTCCTTGCACGAGTGAGTACACTCCATTATGCATGGAGAGAATTACAGCATATTGCATGCCTCGGCGAGGCAACCTCATGCAAACAGACATTGCAAGACGGGAATCTGATTGGTTTTGATTGACGTAATGCCCAGCATTGCCTGGCCACGCCTGTGAATAATTCTGGTAGTTTAGACCGCCCAAATCCCGTTTGCACAGGCATTTTGGGGCGCAGATGATTTTGGCACAGCTCTAATTTGCGTCTGCGACACGTGCCGTGAACCTTTCCTCATCCCGGCCGAGAATTGCATCCCCAACATATTTCGGGGCTGTTTTAACTTAGAAATCAGGGAGGTCACGTCTACCAGACAATTATATCACTTTTAAACAGTTACATTTCTGTATAAATCATTACAATATGCTCCTGTGATGTGGGGATGCTGCCGGCGCGGGGGTGCAAAACTCGCCATAACACCTGGCGGACGGCGCAAGGGTACCGCATCTATGTGCCGACAGGCCGCAGTGCCGACAGGCCACAATGCCGATAGCCCACAAGCAGAACCAGCTCATGAGCGAGGCGGCGTGCAGCGTGTCGGTGGACCGGCTGGAGCTAACCTCTCCCAGCCCCCACGCCAAACCTAACCTCCCCCCATGCCTAAACCTAACCTCCCCCAGACCCTAACCCAAAACCTAACCTCTCCCACCCCCCACGCCTAAACCTAACCTCCCCCAGACCCTAACCCAAAACCTAACCTCTCCCACCCCCCACGCCTAAACCTAACCTCCCACAGACCCTAACCCAAAACCTAACCTTTCCCACCCCCCACGCCTAAACCTAAGGTCGGCATTGCGGGTGGTCGGCATAGCGGGTGGACACCGGCGCAAGGCGGACTGCTATCTTCCGTGACTTAAGGCACGCGCAAACAGGTGCGCAAGCGCTATTAGGGGATAGCGCCTGTCGGAAGATAGAGCCCACACTCTGGAGCTGATCTATTCAGTGAAATAGAATATCTGCCTACTGGATGGTTTTGTTTTGGCGTTTACACACCAAGTTGAATTTGGAAAATGTAAAATCATGCTCCTCACCTTTCCCCAGATTATGTAAAACATGTAGACCTGTCCGGGGTGTCTTGATTCCTTCCACCCAATGCATGCTGGGATAGGCTCCGGGCCCTTGTTGTGACCCTGAGAAGGAATAAACGGGGCAAAGAATAGAAATGAATAAATGAATGAATTATTCAGACCTACACCTGAACAGGTTGTGGTGTTTGCTACTCTCCAGAATGACTATTTGTTTTGCAGTAATAATGTTGGAGAAGGACAGGTTGGAACACAACATCCATGTAGTTAAATCTCTTGGTAAACATGAAACAAACCTATATACCAATTTGCTATGATCTGGCACAGAATGCACATTGACCACAGTGTTGAGCTCCTTTAACTGGACTGAATCAAGCCTGTGTGTTCTCTGCAAGACAAATGCAAGATGTAGTTATACTGTATTGTTAGGAGATTCACTGCAACTTTGCAATTGATATCCACAAACCCCTGCATGTGTCCCACAAGGCCAAAAGGACAGTTTACCAAGTGAACTTCATAATTAACTTCACTTATTTTGAAAATTGACAAACAAGTAGTGGCAGGTAGGCCAAGTCACTTTTTGGACACTGCATATTTTGTATCAACTAAGGACGGGATGATATGATTCAATAAGCGATGGGGTCCACGATTTGATACAACTACGATACGGTGTAATATATAAAAGCTCAATGACAGCAACAAATGCAATGGCATTGACTTGCTGTCAGGTCTGGCTGTAGTCAGTCCTTGGATGGGAGACCATCTGGTGCTGGAAGTGGTGTTGGAGGACCAGTAGGAGGTGCTCTTCTCTCTGGTCTCATGAATAATATACCCATCCCCGGGGACACCTCGCCATTCCGAAGTGTCGGCATTCCGATCATTGACTTCTATGCTTTCGGAGAGGCGGCCCTTTTTTATCTCCAAAAAATGTTTCGCCGAGAGGTTAGGTTAGGCTTAGGCGTGGGGGGTGGGAGAGGTTAGGTTTAGGGTTAGGGTCTGGGGGAGGGTTCTTTCGCAATGGCGAGGTTAGGGTTAGAATTTTGTCGGAATGCCGGTATTTCGGAGTGCCGACATTTCGGAATGCCGAGGTGTCCCCCCCATCCCCAATGCCCTAGCGCAGAGGCAGGGACTCTGCCCTGTGAGTGAGCACAGTCCTACGGATGAGACGTTAAACCGACGTCCTGACTCTCTGTGGTCACTGAGCTAAATGTCTGTGGTCAATAAATATCCCATCAGCACTCTTCGTATGGACCCTTCTCACGGGCGCCATTTTGTGTCGAAATGGCAGGGTAAACACAGGTGCAAGCAAAACACTAATGAGGGTTTCCAAATTCCGTGATTGGAATTTGGAAACCCTCATTGGTGTTTTGCTTGCACCTGTGTTTATTCTGCCTTTTCGACACAAGATGGCCCCCGTGAAAAGGGTCTATTGCGATATAATGGGTTTTTGATATATTAGTCCCATCCTAACCCACTGTAAGCTGGAGGTAAAGGGGGAGGACTGCTGGTAGGCTACTGTTAGCAGCGTAACAAATGCCCACACTTCCAACTGAGTGATCTGCAAACTATGCTGTTTAATTAAATGCAGATCTTCATCTCCTGCCCGCAGCAACAGTAAGCTAAGTCTGTCAGTGTTGCGATTTCCCCTCCCTTGTAAAAACACGCTTGGATACATTTATTGACTTAACGATTTGTTTTAAGCCATTATAATCACTGTGTATCTTGCTCCATTTCATTTCTCATCAGTTACTCAGCAGTTGCCAAGGACATGGATTGGCTTTTCTGTGTGCCAAAGACCAGGAAACAATGAATCATTCTTGCACTGTAACTTATAGCTGAGTGCAAACTAAGTGTTTTTCATGTGGTTTTTGAAACCAAACAAAATCATGGTCTCTTACAATATGGTAGAGGTCACTTAATGGGGTACTTATAGGCCTTTTTGGAAAATTATACTTGAAAATTACAATATCCAAGAGGCAAAAAAAAAGTATAATAATGCAGTCAAAGCATTCTCTCTCTCTCTCTCTCTCTCTCTCTCCTCTCTTTCTCCAGAACTTATACAGTATACTCATTTCACCTTTGACTCAAGCCGAACTGGAAGTGAAACTGGAGATGCCCCAAGAGTCCATCATCCCAAGACTGGATTTTGCACTGGGACGAGAGTGTCTATCACTTACATGGTGCATGACATGTCCCCAAAAAATCTCCACTTAGTACTTTCAGCTGTGTCATATTTTCAAGACTTCTACCACAATGGTGACATGGTAAAGACCGATGGTAAAGACATGGACACTTGCTATAGAGGGTAACACAGGGGCCAGGCGATTTGCAGACTAGCCTGCTCCCCTCCTGTGTTCTCCAGGGTCCTAACTGCACTGATATGAAAACATTCCAAAAGTGAAAACCAGAATATCATTATGCGGCTTAGAGGATCTTTTTCTCAGACACATTTAGCAGTGATTTCATTTCAGTGTTGCAGTCAGGCAGTTGACCATTGCTATTCAAAAGTAGAGGAAAGTTATACCGAGAAATGCAACTCCCTCTGAGACAGACAGAGGGAGTTTTGTGTGTTTTGCCTCAGGTTGGAGGCTCTGCTCTTTTATGTGTTGTATATATAATGTATGCCAAGAGGTTCTTAGCACAAAAACCCCCATAAAAGACTTGTCGCTGCTTTTCACTTATTTGACCGCGGTTTAAATACTGTGGTGCAGCCATAGGACTATATCCCAAACTTAATCTGCTGCCGGTGTGTATGTCAGCTCAATTCAAGAAACTGTAGCTGCAGATAAAACTTGGGGCCTGCGTGGCTAATCTCAAAATAGACAACGCGGTCAATGGCGATACTTAATCCATACGGGAGACAGGCTCTTATAAGAACTATTTTAGGTTAAGTGTTTTCCAAATGATTCTTATGTTTGGTTTAGTGTGTTTAGTGTGGGTTTCATTTCCTCACCCGTTCTGGCATCATTTCAGTCCTCAGCTTTAGACCCCTATTACCTACTAGACTCCATAGATGTCTTGGGAAGGAGAGTCAAAGTTAAGTTCACGCTTTCTTGCTCTCAGCAGTGACCTTCTCTCTCTCGTCCGTGCTATTTGCATGGATTTCTTACTCATCTCTTTGCTCAAGGTGTCAAAATGAGCCGTGGAAAAAGGATCTCAGACAAATGAGCCTTGGAGCAGTGGGGGCCCTTGGAAAGCGTAGCGTGTCGCCTCTGGTGGAGTGCAGCACGCCGCGCGCAGGCAGTCAAGCTGTCTGAGTCTGGACAGCTGTTTCCTACGTGCTCTTCATCTGTGTGCAGGCTCATTTAGCAACTGGCCGCTGAGGGTTCTCTGTTCTGAGGCGGAAGCATCGCTGTGAAGGTCACCCAATTTGGGCCCGTGGACGTGGGTGAGCCCGAGTAGTTGGGGGTTCGGCTATTGTGGGCATTTGTTAAAATAAAACCCTGGGGTGTAGGGCGCCCCCGGTGGCCTCAGTCACCAGGTAGAGCGTATACCACATCAGGCTCACTCCTCCCCGCTGCAACCTGGGTTCGAGTTCAGATGCTGTTATTTGCTGCATGTCCTCCCCTCTCGATCTTCCATGCCTTCCTGTCTGTCTCTCACATATCTCTGTCTCCCATGCCTTCCTGTCTGTCTCTCACATATCTCTGTCTCCCATGCCTTCCTGTCTGTCTCTCACATATCTCTGCCAATAAAGGATAAAAATGCCTAAAGAATACATCTTTAAAACTCTGGGGTGAGTTAGTTTAGGAAAGCACATTTAACATTTAACTGTTTAATTGCAGGTCCTTCTTTTTGCTCAGTAAGATATTGCATGTTTTCACTATGTATTTTATTGTGTTTTCTTAACTCTGAATGGCTTCTGAGTCCACCTGCCCAGGGACTCCAGATGGAAATTAGCCTATGGCTAAATCTGTTACAATGCATCTCTTCTCCTATGGGGATTAATGTCTTATTGTATATGCTCCCTTTCAAATAAACTAAAAAATATAAATATATATATAAATATATATATATATATATATATATATATATATATATATATATATATATATATATATATATATATGGCAGAGTGCTACTTGGTTCCATTATGTGCATAAAAGTCTGTACAGTGGCAGCACTTCTGTTGCAAAAACCCAAACCACTGCTCTGGGGATAGATGTTTGTTTGCTGTGAGCCGCCAGATGAGGGCAGTATATCATCAGCTCTGCCGCTCCACGATGACCCCCGACAACTCTCTGTGTGTGTGTGTGTGTGTCTGTGTGTGTGTGTGTGTGTGTGTGTGTGTGTGTGTGTGTGTGAGAGAGAGAGAGTGCGTGCCCACATGTGTGTGTGCGTGACTCTAGCGCATTCTGTGTAGCCAGGAAAAACCCAAGGCCGGGCGAGGGCAAAGAAAAGGGAACAGACTGAAAGCAGCCTTTGCAGAGATGGCAAGTAACTACGGTAAGTACAAATGCTTACTGTACTTAAGTATAGGATTTTCAGTACTTTACTGCGCATTTATTTTTCTGATAACTTTTTACGTGTACTCCCTACATTTGAACACAAATATCTGTACTTTCTACTCCTTACGTTTTAAAAACAGGCTAGTTACTTTAGTTTTAATGACAAAAACCGTAATGTTGACTGTCTCTCATCTCACGCTCTGTCTCTCTGTCTGTCTGTCTCTCTGGAGTTGCAAGATGCGCCGTTGCTCCGATCACCTCCAAAATTGTTTGTCCCCCTTTTTTAATGGAAATGTGTCTCTGTATGTGGTACGCACATCCAAAACAAGACACAAGTCTAAATAAGGCGTGGCTGATGATGTCACAAATCACTGATGATGTCACAAACAGTGATGAGGTCATAAATCACTAGATGTACAGTTCAAAGTCAAAGTCAATTTTATTGTCAATACTGTCATATCTACAGGACATACAGAGCATTGAAATGCTGTATCTCTCAATCCAATCCAAATATACAAGTAGAAAACAAAATAACGGGCATAAAATACTAGGATAAAAATACCATACATTTTATGGTATTTTGTGTTTTATGGCATAACACATCCTTATATAAAAAGGGAGCTAGTGGGCAATGTTTGTCTGTTTAGATTTTTGTCCCACTGATGATGTCATAGACGTGACATCATCAGTGACATCATTATTGACCAAAATCATCTTATGGCATCACTGATGATGTCATAGGCACTGATGATGTCATTGGCATTGTGACATCATCAGTGATGTCATAGGCATTGTGACATCATCAGTGACAGTGATGTCATCAGTGATGCGACGTTGGGCAGGTGATTGTGTGCATGCCAATAGAGCAGGCGTAGCCACGCAGTAGCCGAACTGCGGGCGAGGCCGCACAGCAGCTGAGCTGCGTGCGGTGAGCCCGTACAGTGGGCGAGCCTAGGGTTTCAGTCCCGAAGGGGCCGATACCCTAGTATTATAAAAAAAAGCACTATGAGTTCATAAATTACGTTAGGGGTCTGGTGGGGACAAGGTACAAAGGACAAGGCACATAAGATGGCTCAGCCTGGTGTACTACATAGTGATGTCATAAATCACGTCACAGATGATGTCATCAGTGATGTCAGTCGAGCAATTGTGATATCATCGGTGATGCCACTCGAGCAATTGCGATGTCATCAGTGATGTAACTCGAGTGATATTAGGGGTGTCAAAAATAATCGATTATAAGATGCATCGCGATGCGGACCTGCACGATTCTGCATCGATTCACAAATGTCAAAAATCGATTATTATAAAAAAAATTTTTTTAATATATAATCAAATAAAATATAATGGAAGTACATGCAGTTGTTTATTTTAATTATGGATCATAATACAATGCAATTCTAAATGCACTTTTATTTTAAAAGTAGCCACACAGTGAGAAAAAAGAAAGTGAGAAAAAAAATCATGTATTCGGGAAAAAAAGTGATGCATCGATTTAAGATGCATCGAGATGCATCGATAATCGTAATCGAATCGAATCGAATCGTGTAGCCCTCTGAATCGTAATCGAATCGAATCGTGAGGCCAGTGAAGATTCACAGCCCTAAGTAGTCTGGGCACCTTTCACCCCGCTTTTTGTCATGGGGCGTAAAGTTTACCATGGAACCAGAATGAACACCGGAAGGCAGTGCGCCAAAAAACGTTTTTGTTGCCGTTAGCTTGACGTCTCTTCCCTCGATTAATTGTCTGATGCAAAGCTTCTGTATTGGCTTAAAAGACGTGAGATTGTGAATCCGCAATGTTTCTAAAAGAACTTCTTCAAAAACTTCGTTCGGTACGTCCATCTTTTGTTTTGTTGTTTGCCGTTCTGATACTTGGGTCAAATTGTCAAGTTAACGTAAAAGTTGACGAGCTAGAAACGCTGCCCATCCGGTCTAGGGCGGGCTCTAGGCCGGAACCAGGTAGGGTGACAAAATCAATTGTGAGCGGAAGCCAGGCTCTAGTGAGTGATGTCATCGGGGAGTGATGTCATCAGTGATGTCACTCGAACACTGTCCCTTCATAAAGCATTGCGTTTGAGACACACACATGGTCTTGACTTATTACTGATGTCAGGATGAGCAGCAGCAACATGGCTGTTATGGCGTGGATCATATGTTATTCATCTCTCTCTCTCTCTCTGGACCAAGTGTTTCTGTGATAATGTGGTTGTCTCACTCCTCTATGCACAGATGTTACGTTGCCTTGTGTAAATGGCTACAATTAGTAAAAAGGCGAGAGCAAACACAGATTAGCCATTTCCCTCAAAAAACAAACATGCAAATGAGTTTTGTCTGCTCCGCCGGTGGAGCACTTTGGAGGAGCAATGCCTTTTAAATCATTTCATCCCTAGGCTGTGGTCTTATGTAAGCATATTCATGCATACCTAGACAGACAAGTGATTAAGGGCATATTGAGTATCCTACTCCTGTCTATGAGATGCTGCATTGATCAATAAGTCATGGATCATGCTTTCACGTGCATCTTTGAAGGGTGTCGAGGTTTTTTAAACCCCAAGAAACCTGGAGACAATAGCCGGCCATTGTTCTGCACACTCTAAACCACTGGTTCTCAACATGGGGTCTGGTGACCACCAGGGGTCCTTGAGGGAGTTCCATGGGTCTATACGGCAAATTGATGATTCAACATTATTTCATTTGCAAGAAGGTAACACAATAGTGACTGTAGAATAATGGCTGATCTGATCATTTCTCTGTTATCTAACTCTGCCTACAATACAGAGAGTCATGGGAAATATTCTCAGATTTGGGTCAGAGACAAAATCTCATCAAATGGGGTCCCTGTGGCTCTATGTGGACACAAATAGGGGTCTTAAAAAGGTTGAGAATCAATCACCCTGCCACACTCACCCTGCCACACTCACCCTGCGACACTCACCCTGCGACACTCACCCTACCACACTCACCCTACCACACTCACCCTGCCACACTCACCCTGCCACACTCACCCTGCGACACTCACCCTGCGACACTCACCCTACCACACTCACCCTACCACACTCACCCTACCACACTCACCCTGCGACACTCACCCTGCGACACTCACCCTACCACACTCACCCTGCGACACTCACCCTACCACACTCATCCTGCAACACTCACCCTACCGCACTCACCCTACCGCACTCACCCTACCACACTCACCCTGCGACACCTCTACCACACTCACCCTACCACACTCACCCTGCGACACTCACCCTGCGACACTCACCCTGCGACACCTCTACCACACTCACCCTACCACACTCACCCTGCGACACTCACCCTACCACACTCACCCTGCGACACTCACCCTACCACACTCACCCTGCGACACTCACCCTGCGACACTCACCCTACCACACTTACCCTGCGACACTCACCCTACCACACTCACCCTGCGACACTCACCCTACCACACTCACCCTACCACACTCACCCTGCGACACTCACCCTGCGACACTCACCCTACCACACTCACCCTACCACACTCACCCTACCACACTCACTCCCCCCACTGGCTTCTCCTTCACTAGTGTGAAGCAGCCTATCACACCCAGACACAAAGGTCTCTCACACCCAAACACAGACAGAAGTATGTATGTATAGAGAGGCAAAGTGGAATGTCACTTCCTGCTTCAGTACCAGTGATTTTCATCCGCCATTTATTTAATTTTCCCATACACATTTCGTAAAATGCTTATAATTTACTTCCGTCGAACCAAACGGTTCAGCTAACGCTATAATCGGGAGAGACCATAGAACATTTCACTCAGACCAAAACTTAAAAAAACAACATCGAAAAAATATTTTCTTTAAAGCCGCATTTGTTTTACCTTTTGGTCCCAGTGAAATATGCGATCTCTCCTGTTTCTAAATATATCTGGACCTTTGTTTGAACCAGTAAAACTATTTTTATACGCATTTTACGAAATGTGCATGGGAAAATAAATGGCAGATAAAAATCTCTGGTACAGTGCTGAAGCAGGAAGTAGGCGGTCACTTTGCCTCTCTATACATATGGCAGACAGACACCCCATGTTTATGATATGGCTATGGGGCCCGTCAAGGGTCAATGTTTGCAGATGACAACCAGAGAGACAGCTGCGCCTGGCCTGCACACATGTATATGAGCGCACCCACACAAAAACAAGCACAACTTCGTATGATTCAACGTGCGCACATCTGCTTGATTATTAAGCGGTGGATCACGGGGTTAAGGGTTAAACAACTCCGATGAATTTAGGGATCTAATTTGGGCTGCAGCTTGGGGAAAGCATTGAATTGGGTTGCATAAGAGATGACATTGACAAGTAGCAGCCATTCAGATGGATGGGAGAATCATACATCATTGTTAGTTACAGCTCCAGCTTGAACCTGGCCTCCCCAGGCCTCCATCCCAAATCCTATCACAGCCGTGAGTGGTGCTCCCACAGCACGGAGGAGAAGTGCCGTGAAGAAAACGCCTTGATATATTGTTCCATCAGCCTCCTCACATCATTACAGAAATATTGCCATGAAAAGACATTTTTCAAACCTGGCAAATCAACTGTAATCTGACACAACAAAGCCACTCTCTTTATTGTGTGCGCACCTATTTTTAATCTTTCTCCAAGCATGAGACACACAGTGTGAGTCCATCATGAAAGTCCTCCTATCATATGTATACAATCCCAGAGCTCTTTGATAATAGTGAAGATGTGGAAGAAGGCTTGTGATAAATAATAAAAAGGTGCGGGTATAGTAAACCATGATCACTGCGAGCTAAACAAGCACCAATGAATGCCATTATGAACAAAATTCTGTTATATTTCCAAAAAAGCATTACTGTAATTTATGCTTTTTATCCCCTTAAAGACCCATACTATGCAATTGGCACAAAAGTAAACTCCTTTGCACACATAAAGTTGAGTTTAGGTGACAACTCTTTGGTGCTTTGGGCTGATCCAGGGGCATCATAGGAATCCGTTGAAACAATTCGACTGAACACCGAACAGCATAATGGAAATGTATTAAAATGTCATCATCTATGTGGGCTTTATGTGTGGCTCAGTGGCTGCCTGGCACCACTTGCGTCTGTATTGCAACCTCTAACCCCCTCCTCCCACATCTCTCTCTCTCTCTCCCTCCAATGAGAGCGCTGAAGTCGCAGGCGCGCGCTCCTCGGGTTGCCAGTGCGCACCACGCATCGCATTTCATCGCTGCTCCAGTCCTGCTGCGCCCCGGATCAGCAGCGGGCGCGGAGGAAAGGAGCGGAGAGGAGAGGAGCAGGAGGCGAAAGAGTGCTGAGCCTGGACAAGTCAACTGAGGGGAGGAGGAGAAGAAGACAGGACAGGACAGGGGGAGAGCAGAGCACCATGGCCTCCAAGGACAGCACGGCGGCCGGCGGGTTCGTCGGCGTCAGCAGGGAAATCACAGGTAAAGTCAAAGCGGAGTTTCTTTGGGCTGTTTCTTACCTGACATGGACGCCACCTGCGAAGAAGGAGGGGCCCTGGGAGAGCGCAGGACAGAGCTGGATGCGTGCTGGGAAGGAACAGGGCAGTCATTTGGGTTGTTTTTTGTTTGAGTTGGGCTTCTCTTTAAACGTACCATGTGTCTGGTTTGAGAGGAGTTCTCGCCGCAGGAGAGCTGTCTCCTCTCTCCCAGCCAGGCGACAGAAAAAGACAGCTACTGTAGGCTATTTAACGGCTGAGCTAGTGAAGATGTTAATCTAATCGATCCTGAAGCGGAGTGTTCACTTCTTCCATTGATTTTCGCCGTGAAATTGCCGTGTATCGCGCGCCGCTGCTCGCGCACGCGGGTGCTGTGGTGCTGCCCGCGCGTGCCCGAGAGTTATAGGCTATTTTTATGTGTTTATGTTAAAGCGTGACTGTGCGGAGTGAGATGATGCGGCGCGCCAAGCGTTCTGTCTTTGATGTGGATTCAGTACAACCCCCCCCCCCCCCCATCTCCCATCTCTCCCCCTTCTCTCCTGTGTGTGCGTGGGAGTTATTGTGCATGTGTGAATGCTGCTTTATGTGCAGCAGGCGTGGGTTTAACGACACACACACACACACACACACACACACACACACACACACACACACACACACACACACACGCACACGCACACGCACACACACACACATCATTGACACACACACACATCATTGACACACACAGTACTGGACACCCATCAAGATGTTAAGAGCGGTGCCTCTCTCACTGGTATGATTGTTTCTCTCTCTCTCGCTCACACACACACACACACATGCACACACACACAGACACACACACACACACACACACACACACACACACACACACACACACACACACAGCTAATTATGTTGACTGGGGCGAATAAATCCCCATACTGTTTATCAGGGTGAGTAGCTCCACCTGGCCAAGCCCCGTCTGTCTGTCTGTCTGTCTGTCTGTCTGTCTGTCTGGCGATAAGAGCCAGCATTAGGCCATTACACCACCTCGGAGGGCTGTGTGTGTGTGTGTGTGTGTGTGTGTGTGTGAGTGTGTGAACAGATCCATCAAACAGTCCGGGGACAGGGGAGGGACTTGAGGGGGGAGCTGACCCATCCTCTCGGCCCCCTAGGGAGCAGATGCCGAGGTCAGAGCATCGGGGACCGAAGGGGCCCTCGGCTCCGTAGAGTGTGTTAAAGGGTTTAAGCCATTGGGTCTTACCCAAGATTAACGTCAATAACTCTGTGTTTGTCTGTGGCTGATCCCTCCTTCGATCTGCGTGTTTCCCCTCCCTCGTCCCAGTCGCGTCTGCCCCGCAGGTGCAAGAGCCCAGCTCACTGTTGCTCCCGGATGTGGAACATAAGAAATTCGGAGTGAAAGAAATACATGCATGGGTTTGCCCGTGTCCAGACCGTCACGTGGGTTTGCCTGTGTCCAGACTGTCACGTGGGTTTGCCTGGGTCCAGACTGTCACGTGGGTTTGCCTGTGTCCAGACTGTCACGTCGGTTTGCCTGTGTCCAAACTGTCACGTGGGTTTGTCTGGGTCCAGACTGTCACGTGGGTTTGCCTGTGTCCAGACTGTCACGTGGGTTTGCCTGTGTCCAGACTGTCACGTCGGTTTGCCTGTGTCCAAACTGTCATGTGGGTTTGTCTGGGTCCAGACTGTCACGTGGGTTTGCCTGTGTCCAAACTGTCACGTGGGTTTGCCTGGGTCCACTCCAGACTGTCACGTGGGTTTGCCTGTGTCCAGACTGTCACGTGGGTTTGCCTGTGTCCAGACTGTCACGTGGGTTTGCCTGTGTCCAGACTGTCATGTGGGTTTGCCTGTGTCCAGACTGTCACGTGGGTTTGCCTGTGTCCAAACTGTCACGTGGGTTTGCCTGGGTCCAGACTGTCACGTGGGTTTGCCTGGGTCCAGACTGTCATGTGGGTTTGCCTGTGTCCAGACTGTCACATGGGTTTGCCTGTGTCCAAACTGTCACGTGGGTTTGCCTGTGTCCAGACTGTCACGTGGGTTTGCCTGTGTCCAGACTGTCACGTGGGTTTGCCTGTGTCCAGAGTGTCATGTGGGTTTGCCTGTGTCCAGACCATCACGTGCGTCACGTGGGTTTTCCTGGGTCCAGACTGTCATGTGGGTTTGCCTGGGTCCAGACTGTCATGTGGGTTTGCCTGGGTCCAGACTGTCACGTGGGTTTGCCTGGGTCCAGACTGTCACGTGGGTTTGCCTGTGTCCAGACTGTCACGTGGGTTTGCCTGTGTCCAGACTGTCACGTGGGTTTGCCTGTGTCCAAACTGTCACGTGGGTTTGCCTGTGTCCAAACTGTCACGTGGGTTTGCCTGTGTCCAAACTGTCACGTGGGTTTGCCTGTGTCCAGACTGTCACGTGGGTTTGCCTGTGTCCAGACTGTCACGTGGGTTTGCCTGTGTCCAGACTGTCACGTGGGTTTGCCTGTGTCCAAACTGTCATGTGGGTTTGCCTGGGTCCACTCCAGACTGTCACGTGGGTTTGCCTGTGTCCAGACTGTCACGTGGGTTTGCCTGTGTCCAGACTGTCACGTGGGTTTGCCTGTGTCCAGACTGTCACGTGGGTTTGCCTGTGTCCAGACTGTCACGTGGGTTTGCCTGTGTCCAGAGTGTCATGTGGGTTTGCCTGTGTCCAGACCATCACGTGCGTCACGTGGGTTTGCCTGGGTCCAGACTGTCATGTGGGTTTGCCTGTGTCCAGACTGTCATGTGGGTTTGCCTGTGTCCAGACTGTCACGTGGGTTTGCCTGTGTCCAGACCGTCACGTGGGTTTGCCTGTGTCCAGACTGTCATGTGGGTTTGCCTGTGTCCAGACTGTCACGTGGGTTTGCCTGTGTCCAGACTGTCACGTGGGTTTGCCTGTGTCCAAACTGTCACGTGGGTTTGCCTGTGTCCGGACTGTCACGTGGGTTTGCCTGTGTCCAGACTGTCACGTGGGTTTGCCTGGGTCCAGACTGTCACGTGGGTTTGCCTGGGTCCAGACCGTCACACGTGGGTTTGCCTGTGTCCAGACTGTCACGTGGGTTTGCCTGTGTCCAGACTGTCACGTGGGTTTGCCTGTGTCCGGACCGTCACGTGGGTTTGCCTGTGTCCAGACTGTCACGTGGGTTTGCCTGGGTCCACACCGTCATGTTTTGGCTGCTGATGAGTGTAAAGAGTTGACAATTCAGTCTGATATCAGGCTATGCATGGATGACTGTGGCTTGACCCTAACCCTAGGCTAACCAAATTGTTTTACTTGCCTAACCATAACCGTAACTATAACAACCAACCTTTGGGATATATAAACCACATTTTCATCTGTAGATTCTGCCCAGCCAGGGCATTTAGTCTTTCCTGAGTTCACGGTTGATGGAAAGTGAGAAAAGACGAGTGATGAAATGCATGCGTGGGTGAGCCTGTGTCGGGACGTTCAGATTCAGATTCAGATTCATTTATTTAAAGAATGGGACATTGCACATTGATGAACAGTACAGCCGTACAGTAAACATGCCAGGTTATAGCCCAAGGGCTAGTTTCCACCTGTAGTCCCATGGCAGGTTGATGTAATCTTGAAAAAGAAAAAAAAATTAATAGTACAAAAAAATTAATAGTACAAAAGGTTAGTACCTAAGGTGAATAAAACACACAGAGCATGCAATGAAACATGACAGACGATATGTTAAGTATGATCACATTGCTGGTTTGATCTGAGCCATAGTTTCAACTGGTCTGTGCAGTAGTGCTGGTTTGATCTGAGCCATAGTTTCAACTGGCCAACTGGGCTCACTACATACGTAAAGCATATTGTTTGCGATACAGGTTAATGTTATGTCATTGTGGAAGACTGCAGGCTCTGGATCCTGTGGTGGGCTTTCATTAAAATGAGCCATGTAGGCTATCGTACCTCTCCCTGCTAAAAATAGCGGTGTTATTATTCCTCCTCAGCTGGTGGTCGTGTGTGTAGCAGTGTCTTTGTGTATTTGTAGCTGTCTGTCAGCTGTCTGTCTAGATGCCCCTGAGTGTCTGCAATGTGGTGCTTTTTCATGCTGTGTGTCTGGATGACTTCCTATTTTACCCATAGACTGTATCAAAATGTGCACATCATGACAGCTCCTCAAAAGTGAAGCCAAAAAGTCTCGATAGCCCCCTTGTGGCTGGCTGCAGTATAGGTCTTAAATCCCAACCCCTTCGTGTTTGCGGACGGACGGGACATGAGCCAAATGAATAAAATCAAAGTACCTGTCAGATACATTTTCCCCATACATGGTTTAGATGAGTTTTGGTACTTCTTATCATGCTGATGTATGTTCAAGACAAGTGCACATTTTAAGTAAGTAAGTAATACGTTTGTTTTTAAATGGTTATTTGACGATATAAAAACGGCTGATTGACAGCTGTGACAGCCACTCTCAAACCTTCATCAGACAGCGGCACAGCTGAGGGGGCTCAGCCTGACTCTACTGCACAGACTCTTGCAAATGATGTCACACAAGCAAGATGGCAGCTCGCTGAAACAAGATATTTTGGCTTCATTTTTGCATACTGGTAGGAACGCGTCGTACATTTCTGCGTAAAAATGATTTTACCCCTTTTTCTCCTCTGCGTTTCTCCCCCAGAGAGCATCAGAAAGGTGCTGGACAAGCAGGCCATCAAGTTTGTGCGTGCCGTCAAGCAGGATGTCAGGAGCGGCAAATCGGACGACAGGATTCTGGTGAGAGACATTCCACCCCACCCCCCATCACTCACCCCTAAGACATACAGCTGTGGCACTGTGACAGGGTTACTATAAAGAGATTTCTTTCGCCCGAGGGGGCTGCATTATCACACGGAATGGAACTGAGTCCGTGGAGATGAACTGGAAATCTATGGGCTACTTAATGGCCTTTTTCACATCAGCCACTTTGTGTCTAAAACGCAGGGTAAAAGCACAGGTGCAACCAAAACATTAATACGTGCCACAGCACTGCAACACGTACAGTGGATTGGAAGTTGGAAACCCTCATTAATATTTTGGTTGTACCTGTGTTTAACCTGCCTTTTTAGACACAAAATGGCTGCTGTGAAAAAGGTGAGTTGTGACAGATTGAAAGGTGCGATCAGATGTCCGGTTATCCTGAAACGAGCACACATGCACGCACACACGCGCACACAGACACACGCACACGCACACGCACACACACACACACACACACACAGAAAAACAGGCAGATCCTGCCTAAAGTGGACACTGCCATGCTTACAGAGTCCATCCTCAGACTTTATTCGATGTGGCAGCATGGCCTCTGCCTCAGGCAAGGGCTTGGTGTGTCTGTGTGTACGCCTGGCCTGGGGCATCTACAGTTATGACTTTTGAGTCAGTGTGTGTGTGTGTGTGTGTGTGTGTGTGTGTGTGTGTGTGTGTGTGTGTGTGTGTGTGTGTGTGCGCGCGCATGTGCATGCTGTGTGTGTGTGTGTGTGTGTGTGTGTGTGTGTGTGTACTATGATGGAAGCCAGAGGATGTGTAGGCAGCCTGTGAGGTGTCAGGCAGCTTGTGTGAGCCAAGGCCACTGCTGAGACATTGTCAGTTAGTCAGTCACCACATTACTGACTAATCACAGTCACACACATTTCAATCATCTTATTTGGATCTGAAGGGGCAACAATGAAACATCCAAATATTTTGGAAGTTTACAGTATGATAAAACCAGAAACTGTATGTAGACACAGAAAAATGGTAGCATAATGATAGCTTATTTGAACGAATGCAGGCATTGACATAAGAAAACATGTGCATCAAGAGTTTATACCATGGTCTGGGTGAATACTCGATTCTGATTGGCTGCAAGGTGTCCATTAATTTGTGATAATGTACACCTAGCTAAATGGTCTGTTCACCGTTCATATCAATGCGCCAGGATCACGACCGAGCCGTTTGAGCTCTATACCACCGTTAACGCTTAATATGGCACTTTTATAAGTTTAGAAAAAAATGTAGACGGTCAAAGTAACTACCGTAAATTCCGGACTATAAGCCGTGGCTTTTTTCCCGTTTTTTGGCCTTTTTTGCCCCCTGCGGCTTAAATAACGGTGCGTCTTATCTATGGATTTTTCCAGCAAACGGCCACTCGGGAACCTCCAAAATCTATGGATGTTGGTATGAGGCAGAACGAGAGCAAGACAGACATTATGAGAGCGAGACCCTGATTGGATGATGTTGCAAAAAATGTGCCTCGCGACCTGATTGGAGCACTGTGCCACTACTCTCTCTCAGCCACTACGGTAAAACACCCTCCCTCCTCCCTCGCTCCGGGGGGAAAAAGGCAGCGATTGAGCTTGAAAGACAGTCTGAATGAAATTGAATGTAACATTCCCAATTCTATGTATTACATTCTAAAAAACTAACAGCAACATTTTGGAAGGCTAAGCCACACAACTAGCTCGTTGTAATCTAACATCATGCTTCAAAAGATGGAGAACTGGCTGTGTTACGACGATGGCGGCGATTGAGCCTGAAAGCCATGTCTGAGACAGTAGCGAGACAGGAACAACAACAGCAGCAGCAGCAAAGGATCATGCACAAACCCGAGACGAAAGGGACTGTCCGTCAGGGCGCGGACGACTGTGTCAGCAACTCCCTCCCGACTACCAGGAGAAAATTACAAACTTCGGCGAATTCACACAAAGAAAGATCAAGGAATATTCCATCGGACCGGAGCAGATCATAAATATGGATGAAGTGCCTTTGACGTTCGACCTGCCTCTCACTAGGACTGTTAACAAGAAAGGTGAATCGTCCATCACGTTGAGAACCACAGGTCACGAGAGAACGAATTTCACTTGTGTTCTTGGCTGCACAGCAGCTCCCGCCGATGGTGATTTTTAAGCATCTCACAATGTGTGATTTTGTCTGGGGATTAGTGACCTGACTTTTGTTTTGTTGAAATGTTAATAAATGGGAGCTTCCCCAAACAGCCATCTCTTTCCCGACAATCCCCTCTGTGCACGAAGCCTTACATATGGTAATTAAACATCAAAACACCCGCGGCTTATAGACCGGTGCGGCTTATAGAAGAAAAAAATAGTCACCTTTGAAGGTGCGGCTTATAGACCGGTGCGCCTTATAGTCCGGAATTTACGGTATTTAGATTACCCAGTTTATTAAAATAACGGCTATTTACAAATCAGATTTTCGTTCTGGTCAGCTGACAGAAGCCGGGCTCTTAGCTGTCAACTGTCAAACCCTCTGTTTACAACTTGCAGCAAGCAGCAGCCAGGCGCTCTGGGAGAGCGCCCGCTGCCTCTATCACTGATACAAATTACGGTAAGTCAAAGAGGAAAAACAAAAAGAAAACAACGAAATGGGCAGTTAACAGCAACACACTGAGAGACGTCCTTGCACAAAACATACCTGGACTCCAACATAGAAAGCTGATGGTTTTCAGTCTACTCCAGCCTCGCGCCATTTACGTCTTATAAGACCCACAGACGTTAACGGAATTCCCTGGAATGCGAGAATTAACGAGCCAGTTACATGGTTGCATTCTTAGACATTGCTGTTTGCTTTTATTTCATATGTTACATACAATTGGCTAAATTATTAGTTAGCTTGACTCTAGAATTCTGCCAGGTGCAGGCACTAAGCGGCCATTTTATTTTATGATAGCCTAATCTTGAGCAGCCGAGGGGACTATTTTGTCTTGCCGGTTCTCGACTCATATTCAAGCTTATGAAAACTAGATTTTGATTGCAAAATGCATGGAAATATAAATGAATGGTCTTGTTTTGTTTCTTTGGCAAGTGACCATGGTATAAGCGGGTTAATGCACTTTGAGGTGTCCATTATCAGAAATGATTGGACTTCGCGGAGGCAACCATCCTTGGCCTCGCCTCGGACGGTTCACGCCTCCATGTCGTCCAATAATTTCTGATAATGGACACCTCATCGTGCATTAACCCCTTACATAAACACAATCTTCTCCAGATGGAAAGGCTGCCATTGATTGATTGATTGATTGATTGATTAGTTTTATTCATTGTGTCATGCACTTTTGACAGTGCCCAGCCCACATGGGCTTACAAGACACACAAAATACAAAACATACAGTACAACATAAGCCAGCGCTATAGTGGTACAACTAAATCACAATATAACATATTCCTGAAACAACAAAACCGATCATTACATCACTATCTAAACAGAACATTCTGCCTTTCCTCCCAGGCCTGGCAGATAACATTTCCTACAATGGCTGTGACTGAACAAATTTATCTATTTTTTTGTATCAGTCTTTCGCAGCCCCCCCATTTGCAGTCCACAGAGCAGAAGTTTGTGAACGTGCCCCAGACTTAACCTGATGCTACCAGATGCTTTGTTTCACATACACATCAGAGAACTCTATATATAATATCAGGTGATTGGATGAGCCATGTGTGTTTATCACGGTCTATCATGGGCTGGCTTTTCGCTGGCATCACACCTAAAGCCCGCCCGTAGCTGCCTCAGAGGACGCTGATTGGTCGTGGTTTGGATTCAGACCAATAGATTGGAGCATGGCGAGACGGATTTGCTCGTGATCTCACACGGATCCAGCTGCCTCGCACGGTTACCCCAGACTCCCAAACGCAAGCACAATGAGTTGGCAGTTATATAAGGTTCTAACCAACCTTTTCCACTTGCTGGTTACTAGGGATGTCACAATATATCGTCCCACAATATATGAAAACGTGACAATATGTATCGTTGAGATGAAATCTCATATCGTGAGAAAAAGAAGCTGAACATGGTGGCACTGATCTGCATCTGATTGCATGCTCGCTCTCCTTTTCATTGCTTTGTTTGAACAGACGAGGGACGTTACAGACACGGAGGATGAAAATGGTGAAATGACTCAAATTAGCGTGGAGAATGCCCCCTCAACTTACAAATCGATCGCAAAAAAATATTGTTAAAATATCGTATCGTAATCGTGAACCCTGTATCGTATCGTATCATATCGTGAACTGAGTGTATCGTGACACCCCTAATGGTTACTGAGCATGATAGGGACCATGTTGTTACTTTCCCCTGATTTTGTTTGCATAATGAGTTCCTTTGTTTTGGACACGGTGGGCGGGGTGTCATGTGGGAGGTTGGGTGCTCAGGAATGGCATCCAGTCTATCCTGAAGCACAGCACACAACTCACTGAGCTCCTGGCTGCGAAAAGACGGACGCCGCACAATCTATCCATCGACACCATCTACACTGCCATCCTCTTCATCAGACGTAAAATCATGAGAGACGCCCCTCCACATATCCTTTTCGATCTCCGTCAGCACCTTTATCCTCAATGTGAAGAGCTGTCAACACAAACACACACAGTCAGAAACTGCGAAACAACTAACACATAAGTAGTTTCCCCAAAAAATACCTTCAAGTTAAAGGAACAGCTCACCCTAAAATCCAAATTACATATTTTTCGTCTTACCTGTAGTGCTATTTATCATCTACATTGTTTTGTGTTAGTTGCCTGAGTTTTGGAGATATTGGCCGCAGAGATGTCTGCCTTCTCTCCAATACAATGGAACTGGATGGCACTTGGCTTGTGGTGCTCAAAATGGCAAAAACATACATTAGAAAAACTCAACAGCAATGTCTCTTTCCAGAAATAATTGCCCGGTTACTCAAGATAATCTACAGACCTAGTTATGAGCAGCTTCATGTAGGGACTATTTTCTTTCAACTAAACTACTCCCACAGCTGCTAGCTAGCTGCCATGTAGCAATTAGCTAGCAGCTAGTGGGTGTAGTTCGGTCTAAAGAAAATAGTTCCTACATATAACTGCTCATAACAAGGTTTGTGGATGATCTTGAATAACCAGGTCATGATTTCTGGGAAAGAGACATTGCTGTTGAGTTTTTCAAATGTATGTTTTTGTTGCTTTGAGCACCACAAGCCGAGTGCCATCCAGTTCCATTGTCGGGAAAATATGTATTTTGGATTTTAGGGTGAGCTGTCCCTTTTAAAGATCACATAATCTAAATGTCTAGTCCAGTAAATACCTTACCCTCAATCTTCTCGCTCGACTCCGGGATGAAATCTTTGCAGTGTTCCCCTTCTCCTCTAGCCCAGGTTGGCTGTACCGGAAGCTTCTGCATATAATCTCAAACCAGGTCTTACAGGCAGCTGAAAAACAATTAAATTAGTATGTTACAAATACAAAATTGTCTTTCAGAATTGCGCCATGGCTGTCAATTCTCTTCGTCTCTCTGCATTTCCATATAAGTATATAAAATAGACTGATATGTATAGACACACACGCACACGCACACACACACACACACACACACACACACACACACACACACACACACACACACACACACACTAGAGCAGTGGTTCCCTAAACTGACACAAATTAGACCACTGAAACCCATTTGATAACATTTTTACTTTTAGATGAGATGATGACCAAAATAGTCATACATTCTGTTAGAAGGAAATGGAAATTCCCTGTTTTGCTGGGGACCCCCTGGAACCCTGATAAGGACCACTGGGATTCCCCGGACCACACTTTGAGAACCACTGCACTAGAGCAAAACAAATCTCCGGCTTATACACAGAATGGAATCAACTGGTACTGAAAATAGGCCATCTATTCATTTGACAACAAAGTTACTTACTCAGAAGGACATCGGTGTCGAAAGTGTGGAAATCTGCACTTGCAGCCAGAGCTCCCATTAAATATGACGTCACTGCCACGTTGTGTGGATGGCTCAATCTGTGAACACAAATTACATAGATCAGAGAACGTATTTATTTACTTTTATATAGCACAATGTATAGCACACTTTTGTTATGAAGAACATAGGGGAGAGAGAGTGGATGAAAATCGTACCATGCTGTACGTCATACTTGATGTTTGCTTCCGAGTTGTGCAGCAGGCGTACTCTTGCCGAGAGAGAGAGAGAGAGAGAGAAAAGACATGAACACATGTTATAGCTGTTTTTATGGGGAAATATTAAGCTAAAATGTTGATATATTTACTTTCTACCAACGCCCATGGCGTCCGCATTTTGGGAAGCCACAGAGGGTGCTGTGAAGCCAAGCAGTAGCCTATTTGAATGTACAACCATTAATTTATTTGACTTAATCATTATTATATATTCTTACCGAAAGTTTGGTATTGTGAGGGCGTCGTCTTTTCCCCAGATTCTCCTTCTCCACAGTGCAATTTGCTCCTCAAGAGAATCAAATACCCTGTTGATCTTGCTGGATCACTCTTCAAACTGGAGTGTGATTTTGTGTGAAAGTTCACTGAATTGAGAGAGCTCTCAGCTCTCTTCTCCAGGGAAAGGTTTCCGGCCCCACCCCCTCATCCACCAGCCATTGTCCTGAGGTGTTACCTATTCAGTCAATAGCCCACCCCCCCAACCTGGACCAGGATTTTTTTATTAGCATGTAAAAGCCTCCCACAGTCTAGGGGACCTATTTGTGGTCAGATGTGGGATTTTTCTGTGATGGCTCCAAAGTGCTACAAAGACCTGCAAAATTGCTATTTGCCGTTTTACAAAGTCCCGGAAAGTAGGTTTTTCATGCAGTGCAGGTCAAATGAGCAGCCTATTTCCATGATGATGATGACTGATTTTCTGAAAACAGTATCTGATATTTGGGATATTGTGCAGTGTGTTTGTGTCAATGCAACTGTTGTTAAACCAGTCCAGTTTTACAGTGCTGTGTTTATACGTTTCCATCTCATTTCCTCTCCCGTTTATTGGATATTTTGACTGCCATCGAACAAGATAAAAAACTTTTATCAGAACGATTCTCACCGTTTTTCGTCTCTCGGATTATCGCTCTCGTGTCTCCCCTGCCCGCCCTCTCTACCTCCCCCCCTCCTATCTCCATCACTACCACATCCACCCCCTCTCCACCTCCCCCCTCCTATCTCCATCACTACCACACCCATCCCGCCCTCTCCACCTCCCCCCTCCTATCTCCATCACTACCACACCCACCCCGCCCTCCCTCTCTTTATTTTTGTCATCTCTTCTCTTTGTTTCATTCCTCCCTCCCTCCTTATCTGTCCATCTAGATTATTCTCCTCCAGTCATCGCCCTTCCCCCTGCAGCCTCTCTTTCTCTCTCTTTCCCTCGCCCTCTCTCTCCCTCCCTCTCTCTCTCTCCTCTCATCATCCTACCCTGCCCTCCTCCCGTCTTTACTCAAACCTGTAAAAGGGTATTGAGCTCCACTTTCCATCAGATGCAATTCAATTAGGTCTCTCCTTACGAGAGTTTTTTCTTTTTTTTTACTATCCAAATGGGCCTTGGCTGCCGCTGCCGCTCCAAATTCTTCCAGGGCTGAGATGGATATGAGCATTCATTCATTCTAGCTCGTTGTCAAGGTCTCTCTCTTTTCACTCTAATGGATCCATTCATTTACTGTAGACGGAGAAAGAGAGAATAAATGAGGAAGTTTGTAAATAGATGGAGATGTTCTGAGCTGGCTGTGTACGCTACATAGGCTACAACACAAACAAAACACACACGCACACGCACACACACACACACACACACACACACACACACACACACACACACACACACACACACACACACACACACACACACAGTTGTGAATTACAGTGCCACACATGGGTGTCTAGTAAAGTGGTACATTTCAGGGCCACTGTTCCAATAAGAGAGAGAGAGGGAGAGATAATATTTTATAGTAGTGGTTCTCAAACTTTCACGTCAAAGACCCCTAAACACAGACACACATTTAGACCACTGACCCTCATTTGATAAGATTTTGTCCCAGGGTCCCCCATCGGAAGATGTTTTTTGCATTTAACTGTTACGTTTTACATGTTAAGTCTATGAAACCCATGACCAAAATAGTCATACAGTCAATACATTGTCATTGTGTTATGGATCGAATTATAGTGAAAATAAATTATTCACTTTTTTTCCCTGAACTCCTGGGGGTCCCCCGGACCCCACTTTGAGAACCACTGTTTTATACATCAAGTGTATAGCGGCTGTTATGTTCATGCAGTCTATCAAGTCTTTGTTTTCATCGTCTTCTATGCTCTCTGCCTTCTTTCCCCCTGGTATCAAGCTGTCTGTGTGTGTTGAGTGTACCGCCATCATGCTGTGACGCACGCACACGCACACACACACACACACACACACACACACACACACACACACACACACACACACACACACACACGTTGTTTGTTGACCCCACCCCTCTGTCTCAGATAGACACGGGGAGCGCTCAGCATGACATCTGAACAGCACCTAAGGCGATGTGTTGAGGAGCATCAACATGCATGCTTCCATCATAGCACACACACACACACACACACACACACACACACACACACACACACACACACACACACACAGACACACACACTGGAAATCTACACATATTTTGACATGGACAGGGGGCATGCACGGGAAGCACGCAAGCTCGAATGCACCAAGCATCACATGCACACACACGCACGCACACACACACACACACACACACACACACACACACACACACACACACACACACACACACACACACACACACATGCACACACATTATTAGATGAGCCTATTTGAAGATTAGAGGCAACTCCAAAACAAAAGCATCTTCAAAGAGAGATGGAGGGAGGAGAGGGAGGAGAGGGAGGAGAGGCAGGCTGGGGGGAGGAGTGGGCGGGTGGATGGAGGGAGGAGAGGGAGGAGAGGCAGGCTGGGGGGAGGAGTGGGCGGGTGCCTCACCAGAGGAGGGAGGGAGGCGGGGGGAGAAAGAAACCCTCGGATGTGTTGTGATGCCCCAGTTGGCGCTCCGGCTCTTCCGCCACTTATTTACCCCGATCGGTCGCTCCATTTCATCCTCCGCTGCTTCCTGTCTAATAATGGCTACATTACTGGCTGAGCCTGCCGCTGGTTGACAGAGCTACAGTGAGCTCAGCACACTCGGACCGCCGCGCACTTCCACTTCCACTCCGCCGAGTCCACGGAGCGGGCCCCACTCATGAGATTAGCACTGGGCCACTCATGAGATTAGCACTGGGCTTTGAGGTTGCGGTTGCGTGTGTCTTGGTGTCGGGGAGGTTTACAGCTGGGTTGTCGTCGTTAATTGGGGGAGCTATATAAACCTTGCGTACCTTACATATTCTCACTTCTTACTCAATGCTACTTGATAAGGATTGTAGGGGAATGCACATATTTTTGACGCTTATATTGTAAATGTATACCCAACTTTTATTTTATTGTTTTGATCAGTGATGTCATGGGGGCACACACACACACACACACACACACACACACCGATGATGTCAGCAGTGATATAATGGAGCACACACACACAAGGACATTACATCACTGATGCAATAACATTTAGTGAGCAACACTATAGGGCAAGTGAGGCCACGCAGCAGCCGAGCTACAGTACAGGCGAGGCCACATAGCGGCTGAGCCTAGGCATCGAGCATGCAAGATGCCTAATGTTTATATTTATCTACCTGAGTGTGAGCTATCGAATGCCAAATATTGTGATATTTTAATATACAAATTGTCAAGTGCATGCAACATTTATGACCACATTTAAGTTTTTATGACCGTGTTGGTCAGTCTGTCTGCTTGACATTTTGCTGCAATAAAAATAATTGAAGTGAGATGAACAGACTGGAATCTTGATCTCATTACGTAAAACAGACGTTGACAAAGTTTTTTCCTTTGGGGACATCATTTGCAGTGGAAAAAAGGTAATAAATCACAATATATCGCAATACTCAATATATCGCAATACTAGCATATCACAATATTGCAATACTATCGTATCATGACTTAAGTATCGTGATGTATCGTATCGTGGGGCATTTGGTGATTCCCACCCCTATTATATACCTATACTATATACTTCTATTTTATTGTTTTATTGTCTATTCTTCTTAGAATGTCTCTGTTTATCATTTTCCCTATCTGAGCGTGAGCAACTGTAGCATTACTCAATTTCCCCTCGGGGATCAAAAAAAGGTAAAGTTTTTCTGATTCTGATTCAGATAATGATTTTCAGCATTCACTCTTAAGTTGCTTCAGGCAAAAGGCCAAATCACCTGTAGAAGTACAATCAAAAGCATCAGGATCATGAATGTTTCTGTTCAATACAAATGCACTGCAAAGGCTGTTGGGGCATTTTCTATTAACCTTTTTTCTTTAATCAAAATGTCTCCAAGGATACTTGAAATGTGTCAAATGTTGCTGTGATTATAGGTGACAAATTAAACAAGTCATGGCAAGCTTTCTTTAGTTTCAAAACCTGCGTCTCAACATCACTCCCATGCTGCTGATATCTTTCCTTACCTTTTCCCTTTGTTCTCCACTTTAGTTGTCTCTGCTCGTTATGTCTTAATTATGTTGCTTGTTTCATTTTTCTTTCCAATTGTTTTTCAGGTGAGATGTTTTCACTTCTAATTTCACCTGCACAAACGAGCAATTAGCATCTCTTCTGCCTGCACATTTTTAATCACAAGATTTCGCTTCACCTCACTGTGTTTCTAACTTCTCTATCACGATGCAGACAAATGAAAGTAGAACATTCTACCTCACTCTATACATCTCTATCACGATGCAGTAGAACATTCTACCTCACTCTATACATCTCTATCACGATGCAGTAGAACATTCTACCTCACTCTATACTTCTCTATCAGGATGCAGAAAAATGAAAGAACATTCTACCTCACTCTATACGTCTCTATCACGATGCAGAAAAATGAAAGAACATTCTACCTCACTCTATACGTCTCTATCACGATGCAGAAAAATGAAAACATTCTACCTCACTCTTACGTCTCTATCACGATGCAGAAAAATGAAAGAACATTCTACCTCACTCTATACGTCTCTATCACGATGCAGAAACATGAAAGAACATTCTACCTCACTCTATACGTCTCTATCACGATGCAGTAGAACATTCTACCTCACTCTATACGTCTCTATCACGATGCAGAAACATGAAAGAACATTCTACCTCACTCTATACGTCTCTATCACGATGCAGAAAAATGAAAGAACATTCTACCTCACGTATAGAATAGCTGCTTTTCTACAGTACTGACAGACCTTTCTAAAGACTGACTGTCCCGTGTGGACTGCTTGGTTGACTTTATGCTTGACTGACTTTTCCAAACCCTGAGTCTATTCAGTGGCTGCAAATCCCTGCCTCCTCATTCAGAATACAGAAGCTATAAAGGCTCCTTTTATTAATGTTAGCATTGCAACTCTCCATCTTTCAGCTCACATCCCACTGAATAGCATCCATTGCTTTTAGACTGTCAGTTGACTTCAAAGGAAGGTATAGAGGGTGAGGAAGGGTCACTGACGAATCAATTTGCAGCTGCTTCTTTGTTGGCTCTGTGTCCATAGTTGCTACAGTACAGTACATATACTTGGAGACATATTTTATTTTTGGGAGAAAATTCCCCCATACATACATACCAGTGTTGTATATCGTCTATCTGTGATATTCAATGCATCCCAGCAGTCTTGGTCTACGTCTACTTCAGCTAGTGATTTCATACATTTCCCAGAAGAATGTCTTTGACAACTCCCAGAGAAGATGTCTGAAGTAGCTACAGCAGGGGCGTATGGTGGTCATGAGGGGCCTCAGTGCAAGCAATTTTGACGGGATCTGACTACAGGCTAGTTACAAAGTACACACACACACACACACACACACACACACACACTGGGCATGTAACGATAACCGGTTTTAATGATAACCATGATCAAATTCCTTACGATAACCGCACCGTTTCAAATTTTCATTATCATTAAAACCGTGGTACCGTGATTACCGTGTTACCATGATTACAGTGCTTTGAAAAACATGGTAAATACTATCCATCATCAACCAAATTTGACAACCGTCTCCCAGATGCAAACGTGCAGCCTTGGAAAAATGACTTCAGTGAGTGTATCAATCCTTTTTGGGTCTGAGTTTTCAATATAAAACTTGGTGAAATGATTTCTGTGAGTGTATTAGTACTTTTTGAACATTTTCAGCACATTTTAACAAACCGTGATAATACTGATAGCCGTGATAATTTTGGTCACTATAAATAATTGTGATATGAAATTTTCATATCGTTCCATCTCTAATACACACACCCACACACACACACCATTAGGCATAGGCTATATACACATACAGTATATTACCAACATGTGTTGGATTTAACAGTTGAATGAGTTACTTGGGCTGTTGTATGGGGAAAATGGAGAGGTCATAGAGCAGGCTTTCAGAACCATGGACAGCGCTGGACTTAGGATCGCTGCCTGCTCATGATTATCATAGCTAGTGTAGGCCCTATGCTATAGTATGTAGCCCATGGCAGAGAGCGCGAGAGGAGATAGAGGAGAGTGTACTGCAAGATGTGTAACTACTGACCTTCTCGCTTCCCCCATGGGTGACAGAGAGAGAGAGAGAGAAAGTGTGTTGGCAGTGCCGGAAGCTACTCAAAGTATCTCTGCTTCCATCTCTTCATATTTCCTTTCTCTCCTTTGCTCTCATTGTCGATGTCCTCATCTCTCTCTCTTGCTCTCGCTCTCTCTCTCTCGCTCCATCCATTTGGCCCTCTCTCTTCTTCACTCACTTACTCACTCACTCACTCAATTCCTTCTCCTCCACCCTGCTTTTCCAGCCTGACCAC
>NC_139639.1:18591602-18691602 GCF_964638095.1 Poromitra crassiceps
AGAAGATGGAAGTGTAGCTGAAGACTTAGTGGGAGGGAGAGGTGGAGGCGCGGAGGTGGAGAGAGAGGGAGGGAGGGGAAGAGGTGCAAAGTGCGTGGACAGCATATGCTAATTAAGGATTTTTGAATTATGAATGAGATTAATTACATGGGCCGACGCAAATATATTCAAGTTGTCTCTCTCTCGCTCCACCCCGGCCACTTTCAAATGGTAATCTTTTTCTCTCTTTTTTGGCAAAAGTGCACCTTTTTCTCACTCTTTCCCCCCCCCTGACACAGTGAGGAGTCCGTTGAATAAGTGCTACTTAGCGATGAACCGCGAGTTCCCTAAACACAACTTCATCGCAATAAATTGTCCCGTCATATGACTTAACGTCTCACCGTAAAATGTAATTCTCGCACACTCTCTCTCTCACACACGCGCGCTTGCTCGCACGCCCGCATACCCCCCCCCAGCGTCATTAGTTTGCTAATGTCTAGAGTGCTTAGCATGAGTTACGAGGCGTTTGAATGAACTGCGGTGATATTTGCTCTCTTTATGGGGGTGTTTGTGCTCTGCTATTTTTTGCCGCGATTTGCATTTTGCATTTCCTGCTCTGTGACAGAAAAATGAATGTGCTCTCCCCCCTCCAGGTCCTGGCAACATGGAGACTGTATCTCTTCGCTGTCAAAGTGCCCACCAAGGTAAATGTCCTTCTCTCTCTCTCCCTCTCTCTCTCTCTCTCTCGCTCTCTCTCTCTCTCTCAGCGGAATTTTATGGCTTTCACTTGCCAACTCTTATCTCATGGGAATTCTGAAAAAAAGTATCGGCACATTGCGGAGCCAGAGGAGAATGGCGGTAATGATGATGGTCCTGGTGATGATGATGTTTGTAATGATGATGGTCCTGGTGATGATGATGATGTTTGTAATGCAATCAATGATTGTAACTATGAAGTCAGTGAGGTGGCATGAGGGGGCAGATCAGGTGTTTAGACTGGATTTGCGGTTGAGATGATGATGATGATGATGATGATGTAAGAGAAGACGTGTCATCAGAGCAGAGAGTCGACCGCGGTGACGTTTGTCCACTCTGTTCTCAGGTGGAGGTCACCTTCAACTTCTTGGAGATCCGAGCGATGAACACCTATCCAGAACACCAGGTAGGACACTGGAGGCAGACCTCTGCTTGCTTTAATGGACCTGCTTTTGCTTACGTGTTTTCCAAATCTCTGTCAGTTGACATATCGGTATAAAACATGACTAATGAGCATAGCTGGCCTCCCTATATGCTGAATAGGCAAATGCCTAGGGACTCACGCATCCTTTTTTTTCTACCATCAAAAGCACTGATTCTAGGAAGGCCCCACCCCCAGCAAAAGATGGGTCTTATTGGCTCCCCCTCCTCCTACTCTTATTCAGCCAATAAGAATATCCATGTGCTCTCTTATAACACATAACAAACATGCAATGCTTTAAACACTACATTTTCACTCAGTCTTTATTGCTTGGTGGTGGGTAGTCGCAAAAGTCTCCACAGAAAACTTGCAGCAGTTTATATCCGGCCCTGAAAATGAGAGACAGTGGAGCAAAATAGAACTTGTGTGGAAACCATGTCATGCCCATGTTCCGCAGGTTGTCATCGACACAGACAAGACCACCTACTCGCTGAGACTGCAGAACCAGGAGCAGCTGGATCACATGGTCAGCCACATCAACTACGCCCTCTCCCGCGTCTTCAACAACTCCATATACGCGTAAGCGAGCGTCCGCGCCTCGAGCGGCGACACTCGTCTGTTTGTGTGTTGTGTTGCATGAGCCGAGGAGCCGAGACGAGGTGTCTGACGTTAACAGCGCTCGACAGCGCGTTGGCACCTCGGCAGCCTCGCTTGTGGGCAGCGGTTCTCCTCAACGGCCAATTACATTCCTGCGTCGCGGCGTGTCCCGCCCCTGTGTCACCGCAGACTTAACACATAGCAATCATTACGATTAACTCCGCCTGCCGACAGCGAGTGGGCAGCGCGTTTGCCTTTACCCCGAAGGCATGGCCTCGGCTCGCTTTTATTTTGAAAGCAGTTTCTGTAACGGCGATCGAGCGATGGTTGGGGGCGGAGCTGAGCCGTCGACTCAGGCTGCCAGTCAAAAAGCTATTCTTACAAACCCTAGAGAGGGAAGTGCAGAGGACGCACAGCCAGGTAAAGCATAGATGGGGTCTGAGTTAAACCTGCGGAAATGTTTTGTTCATTTCAAAAGGGAATGCACAGGTGAGCAGGGGAGAGTTTACCCCCTCCCCTCTCTCTCTCTCTCTCTCTCTCTCTCCCTCTCTTTCTCTCCATCTCTCTCCCTCTCTCTCTCTCTCTCTCTCTCTCTCTCTCTTTCTCCCTCTCTTTCTCTCTTTCTCTCTGTCTCTCTCTCTCCCTCTCCCTCTCTCTCTCTCTCTCTCTCTCTCGGGTCCTATCTACAGCGGCTAAGAGCAGCGGGATCGGCTGTGCCCCGGCTATTGACCTGAGCGAGGCTATCTGCGCACTCTATCAACTTTCAGAATGGCTCTTTTCCATTAGGCCCACGGCAGATGATTGCTTCTCGTGAGAACATTAAAAAGACTAAAGAGGGAGAGAGGGGGATGAGGGGGAGGGTGCGGCGTGGGGCTCTGTGTGGCCCTTGTAACGGATTGGCGTCAGGGTAGCGGGGGACGTACTTCCAGATAGTATCATGATCACACACACACACACACACACACACACACGGTGTGTATACAGTACATACCAGTGTGCGCTCCGGGCACGGAGGATGCGTGTTGAGATAAGGTGTGGATGAAGCTCGTGGAGGATGTGCTTACAGTACAGTAGGTGTTGTATGTGATTTGTTGGCAAATAGGATTAAGGATGCTGTGTGTTGAATGTAACACTAGTGGTCTAATCCCATCAAAAGCAAAGCAGGTATGGGTCCTGGTCGCTGCACTCGCGCCTCCTCTAGTCGGTCGGGGCACCTGGTCGGGGTGGAAGGGAACTGGTGAGAATAACGTGATCCTCCCACGTGCTACGTCCTGCCAGTGAAGCTCCCCCTGTCAGGTGAAAAGAAGAAACTGTGCATGTGTCGGAGGAAGCATGGTGCTAGTCTCGGCTCTCCCCAGATCGGCAGAGGCTGGAGCAGCGACCGGGGCAGCCAATAGGGCAGCATGGGGATAAATTGGCCAAGTATAATTGGGGAGAAAATGGGGAAAATTCTGAAAAAATGCAAAGCAGTACTGTATCACCCAGTGTTGCATATATCTCTGCTTTATGATTCCAGTCTCTCCTCTTCTCTCCTCAATGGTACTTTCTTTGCCCAACGGAATACTAACAAAAAAAATGGAAGCAAAGATAACGAACCGTAAATCAAGCAATATTATGCTTGTTTGTATGTAAATGCATTAGGAGGGTGTGTCGCTTCAAACTGCAATCCCAGGGATCCAATTTTGCACTTGAATTTGACGTGTTTATTTATGCAATGCCAAAGCTATGTCAAAGGCATAGCTTTGCCTTTTCCTCCTTATATTTATAACATTTTATACATTTTCTAAAGCCTTATTAACTCTCTCTCTCTCTCTCTCTCTCTCTCTCTCTCTCTCTCTCTCTCAGTCCTCCCATCTGTCGAGCGGAGGGAGAGCTGTCCGATGGAAGTCAAAAGTTTTCACCAAACTCTGAATCTTCTTCAATAGAGACCCAGAAAACCTGCGGTGAGTCAGCTACCTTTTTAATGTACACACACACACACACACACACACACACACACACACACACACACACACACACACACACACACACCTACCTCTTGAGTCCATCCGCTCACTGGACTCGCTCTGAATTATTTTGGAGGCTCATCCTTATGTAGGTCAAGACCAAAGTTGTTGGAGGCGCCCTCTTTTCTCCTCATAATCCCATTAATCTACAAGGAGAGCTCTTTCATGGTGCAATACTTTCATCTCACCTCAATATTCACAGCTAATCTCTCTCTCTCTCTCTCTCTCTCTCTCTCTCTCTCTCTCTCTGTACCTGTTCTGGTCTATTCTGGTCCAGTTTGGTTGTCTCTCCTCTCCTCCCTCCCCTCCCCTCTCATTACATTACATTACATTACGTCATTTGGCAGACGCTTTTATCCAAAGCGACTTACAATAACACATTTATGTCAGCAATAGAGCAATCTACTATGGAGCACAGTCTGTGATAACTACAACTTCTGAAGGAACAGTGGTACAAGTTTAGGTTAGTGGTACAAGTTAAGGTTAGTTTTTTTTTTTTTTTTTTTTTTTTTTGGGTGAAAGAGAGAGAACGAAGTTAGATCAAGAAGGGCCCAGATGGAGCCTGAAAAGGTGCGTCTTTAGTCTTTTCCGAAAGATTGGCAGTGATTCAGCCGTCCTGACCGAAGGTGGAAGCTCGTTCCACCATTGAGGTGCCAGGGACGAGAAGAGTCGAGATCGGGATGAGCGACTTTTGAGCCCCCGTAGCGAAGGAGGGGCGAGGCGACCTGCACTGGTGGAGGAGCGAAGGGAGCGCTGAGAGGTTTGGAACCTGACCATAGATTGCAGGTACAGGGGAGCTGACTGGTGTACTGCCCGGTAGGCCAGTACCAGTGTCTTGAATTTGATGCGGGCCGAGATGGGAAGCCAGTGGAGCTCCTCTCCTCTCCTCCACTCTCTTCTCCCCTCCTCCCTCCCCTCTCCCCTCCCCTCCTCTCCTCTCCTCCCTCCCCTCTCCTCTCCCCTCCTCTCCTCTCCTCACCCTCTCTTCTCCTCCCATCTCCTCCCCTCTCCTCCACTCCACTCTCCTCTCCTCCACTCTCCCCTCCTCTCCTCTCCGCCCTCTCCTCTCCCCTCTCCTCCACTCTCCCCTCCTCTCCTCCCCCTCCCCTCCCCTCCCCTCCTCACCCTCTCCTCTCCCATCCCCTCTCCTCCACTCTCCTCTCCTCCCTCTCCCCTCTCCTCCACTCTCCCCTCCTCTCCGCCCTCTCCCCTCCCCTCCTCACCCTCTCCCCTCCCCTCCCCTCCTCACCCTCTCCCCTCCCCTCCCCTCCTCACCCTCTCCTCTCCCATCCCCTCTCCTCTCCTCCACTCTCCTCACCCTCTCCCCTCCCCTCCCCTCCTCACCCTCTCCCATCCCCTCTCCTCTCCTCCACTCTCCTCACCCTCTCCACTCTCCTCTCCTCACCCTCTCCTCTCCTTTGGTTTTGTCTGGTTGCACGTTATTGTGATGCACTTATGTGTTGTAACTATGATGCAGTGTCTATTCTTACATCCTGTATGTACTGTATGCATGTACCGAAAACAAATGCCACGGCCCTGGTCATCTGGCAATTCAAGTTCTATTCTCATCTCTTCCTCTCCTCTCAGGTGGTTTTTCAGAGACCTATGCGGCTCTGTGCGACTACAATGGGATCGGCTGCAAAGAAGAAGTGCAGTGGGTGAGAGAAGAGTGCACAAGATCACCTGCCTTTATGTTCAATATGTTCCCTTTACTGCAGGAAACCACGGTTGCGGCACGTTTATTAGCTGTTAACTCGCTCGCCTCCCTCGCACCACTATAAAAAATGACACCCCTTTCTCCATTACTGTCCTTTATCGCTCTGCCTGTCTGTTGCTTTCCCCCTCTCATCTCTCATCTCTCTCTCTCTCTCTCTCTCTCTCTCTCTCTCTCTCTCTCTCTCTCCCCTCGTCTCTCTCTCTCTCTCTCTCTCTGTCTCTCTCTCTCTCTCTGTCTCTCTCTCTCTCTCTCTCTCTCTCTCTCTGTCTCTCTCTCCCCTCGTCTCTCTTCCAGGATGTCGACACTATCTACCACTCTCAGGACAACAGGGAGTTCAACCTATTGGATTTCAGCCATCTTGACAGCAGGTGACACACTTCACTGGCATTTTAACTACGTAGCTACAAGCTACATTTACATTTCGTTAAAGCGTGCCACTCGCAGCACAATGAAACTTCGGCTCGATTCGCGCTGCTACGCCGGCACCGTTTTCCGGGAAGACTTTTTTCCCTCTTCCTGTCCCGCGTCGAGATGTTCCGTGCGTCCCACACAGTACGTCCCGTCAGTCCTCATCTTAATTTGACGTTAAGAGAGTCTCTCTCTGTTTTCTGTCCGCGTTCATCTCCTTACATGTTGTGGAAGGAAGATGAAAGGGAGGCTTGTCGGAGGCAGAAGACCGAGCACGGAAGCAGCTGCGCCGTCCCCGCATGACTACTCCGCTGCCTCCCTGCTGGCGTCTTTACGTCGACTTCCCCTCTTCCCGTCTGCATTCTCCGCTAAACACACTCGACACCTGACACGGGAACGGGGAATTCATCCTGGTTTACTTTTCTCGGGTGTTTTGTCGGAATGTTTTGTCCTCGGAAAAACCCAAAGCGCGCTGGATCCTTTTCTACTTTCTCTCAGACAGCGACGACGACACCCCGAGCCGAGTGCATAAGCCCCCGGTTAAAAATGGATGGCCCCATCATAGCTGGCTTACGTAGACGTGAAGCCTGGCTGTGCCGGTGAATCTCATATTCATGCGCTCGAGCATGGTGTTTTAGTCTGGCAGCGTTTGTAAGAGCCTGCTGGAAATGTCTTTTAGCTCATGAATAGATAATACATACCCAGAGAATGGCTGAATCACCGTGTCACTGTTTTATTGTATCAGTCTCCTCTCTATTGTTTCTCCCGTCCTACATTATTTAATATGTGATAAATGGACAGGATGTGGGTGCCGTTTAAAAGAAAAAACTCTCTTCCAACTCCTTCCTGTACTTTCTTCATTCCTTTGAGACTCTGCCTCTTCTCTTTGACTTTGTGAAGCAACTGTGTGGAGCGCAGAAGCAAAGCAAGGTGTTGAGGAAAGTATGGCAGGATCAACAGAAGAAAGACAAACAAAGGAAAGGAAGGGATTGAGCGAAGGAAAAAGTGTGAATTGATGTGGATGTAAAAGCGCCTCTTTCCATGACTGCGTGACAGAAGGCGTTGGCGGCACATCACATCACTCTCCTCTTCCTCCTACTCGTCGTCGTTGCACATTTCCATCCCGGCCGGACGGCTCCATCGTCTCCCGTCACCGCGAGTGACAGGGCTCCATTTTTTCTGCTGACTGCTGTCCGATCACTCCCCCTCCTCCTCCTGTTTCTCTCCCTCTCTCATTCTACTCTCTCCTTCTTATCCCCTATAGCCTCTTGTTCTGTCTCTCGCCTTCTGTGAATCCCTTGAAGAACTACAGTATCCACAGCAGAGGGACTCTTGTGTGTATGAGTGAGTCAGACAGACAGACTGTGTGTGTCAGACTGTGTGTGTGTGTGTGTGTGTGTGTGTGTGTGAAATTCAAGAGATTTTGTGCCTGCATATATTTGTGTTTGTCAGCCAGCGGGAGAGAAACCGTTATGCTTTAGTGCCCCAAAGAAGCCAGCAGACAGCTACTGTGTCTGTCACTCCACACACACACACACACACACACACACACACACACACACACACACACACACACACGCTAGTATAGCTTGTAGTGAGGACATTCATTGACATAATGCTTTCTGTGGGGCTTTCTGTGTGGAAGTCTCCCCATGCCCCCTGGGGGTTTCCTTCATATAGGAACCCCACACCAAAACATGCAATATCCTGGTCACTGATGTGGTGCCTCCTCTGGTCGCTAGGGGCGCCTGTTCGGAGGAAGGGGAACTCGTTGGAATAGCGTGAACCTCCCACGTGCTATGTCCTACCGGTGAAGCTTCCCATGTCAGGTGAAAAGAAGCGGCTGGCTACTGCCCATGTCTCTGAGGAAGCATGGAGCCAGTTTCAGCTCTCCCCAGATCGGCAGAGGGTGGAGCAGCAACCAGGATAAATAAATTAAAATGAGCACTAACGGGGGATAGAAATGGGGTAAAAAATCTGAGAAAATAAAATATATATATATGTCTTTTTGACATAATGCTTTCCCTATAGCCCCTAATCTTAACCATCACAACTAAAGTCTTAACCTTACTTCAAACAGCCCTTTGAAGGTGTGTGAGAAAGTGAGTTTCCTCCTAAAAAACACGTGCACGCATGCACACACACACACACACACACACACACACACACACAAACAAACGCTATGTCACGATGCCCAACCTTCCTCCAACTTCCTATCTGTTTGTCTGTTTCTCTCATAAAGCAGCAGTGCATCTCTCCACACAGCACACTGCTACCATCTGCCTTACCTGTCACTGTCACAGGCCCTGAGTCATGTTCCACAACAAGTTAGTCTCACATTGATTTATTACTATACAACAATCAAAAACACATTTCCCATCATTAAAGATATGGGTGTGTTTTGCTGTGCGTGACGGCTTGCGTGTGGTCAGTCAGTTGTACCAGTTGCACCAGCCTTATACAATACAGAAGGGAGTCAAATATTTGGAAAGGATGATGATTAGTGTGTGCACTGTATTCTTATTCCCCCCCTCCGTGTGGTGGTGGCGCCCCCGCAGGCTGCTTGCTGTCTCAGATCCTATCGGCTTCCATCTCTTGTTTGAGCTCTTTGCCGGAGGAGTGACATTTCAGTTCTGAAGTCAGCTAGAGCAGCGTTGGCGGGAAAGAGTTAGTTCATTTCTCAAAGTTTGGATAGGGAGTTACTGAAAGAGTTAGTTCATTTCTCAAAGTTTGGATAGGGAGTTGCTGAAAGAGTTAGTTCATTTCTCAAAGTTTGGATAGGGAGTTGCTGAAAGAGTTAGTTCATTTCTCAAAGTTTGGATAGGGAGTTGCTGAAAGAGTTAGTTCATTTCTCAAAGTTTGGATAGGGAGTTGCTGAAAGAGTTAGTTCATTTCTCAAAGTTTGGATAGGGAGTTGCTGAAAGAGTCAGTTCATTTCTCAAAGTTTGGATAGGGAGTTACTGAAAGAGTTAGTTCATTTCTCAAAGTTTGGATAGGGAGTTGCTGAAAGAGTTAGTTCATTTCTCAAAGTTTGGATAGGGAGTTACTGAAAGAGTTAGTTCCTTTCTCAAACTTTGGATAGGGAGTTACTGAAAGAGTTAGTTCATTTCTCAAAGTTTGGATAGTGAGTTGCTCGTGGTTTCGCCATCTTGTGACTTTTCGCTGCCGATGGCTTCCCAGGATCGTGGTGCGACTCCTGTTTAACTATGATCTAATATTAACAGTCTTGTAAATCTTTTTATTTTATTAGAGGTAATTAATGTGTGAAATATAAATGAGAATACGGGAGCGATCGGGACCTTCGTCTAGCGGTGTATTCTTAGTTAGCATTACACACACACACACACACACACACACATTTTTCTTACTGTACTTTTCTTACTGTACAGTACATTTGACTTAATCATTCTAACCCCTAACCCTAACTTTACTACTCTATTAGCCTGGGTAAACCCAGCCTCCACGTGACCTCTATCTATGTGCTATCAGGCACAAGACTGATAGCACATAGATAGAGGTCACGTGGAGGCTGGGTTTACCCATGCTACTACTTTATACCACATGACTCACCTGAACTCTTTACACTAACTTAATCTACATGTAATCATAATTCTAACATCCTAATCTTAAACCAAGCTTAATTTTAAAGCGGTAGCCACACAGAAAAAATATTTATTAGAATTCTCAGAATTATTGACGTCTCTGTCAACATGGCAGGCAGGGCAGAATTGCAGGAAGGGTTTACTCATAACGGAGCTATTTCATGAAAATAAAGAAGAAAAAGTCTACAGTATAAATTAAATAAGAAACTGACCTGAAAAACCTCTTTATACCAGGCTTTCTTTGTTTTAGCCGTGTTCTGCTAACCTAGTCCTATCATATTCCTAGTCCTATCATATAAATCTTAACGCTAAACTAAACCACGTTAAAGAAGTGAGACTCCGGCTGTAGCTCAGGAGGTAGAGCGGGTCGTCACTAATCGCTTTGGATGAAAGAGGTCGGTGGTTCGATTCCCGGCTGCGCCAGTCAGTCGAAGTGTCCTTGGGCAAGATACTGAACCCCAAATTGCTCCTGATGGTATGCCAGCACCCTGCGTGGCAGCTTGCCACCATCGGTGTATGAATGGGTGAATGTACCTACTGATTGTAAAGCGCTTTGGATAAAAGCGCTATATAAATGCAGGCCATTTACACAGCCTAAAAGGACCTCACTTGGCCAAGATGTCCTCCCACTGAGGGTCTAACAACTCAAACTGCTTGTCACAAGAATAGAAGTACAAGGACAGACACTTTCTCACACACACAGTGGGTGACTGCATCAGCCAACATACAGGTCACTTACATGTCCTGCTGTCACACACGCTTAGTCAGAGGCCTTAGTCAGAGCCGAGTGGGCTGATGGCTGCATGGCACTATAGTGGAGGAGGAACACAGCCTGTAGCTATTCTACTAACTCCACTGAGGTTTACTGTAATGTCCTGGCTACTGCTCTCTCTCTCTCTCTCTCTCTCTCTCTCTCTCTCTCTCTCTCTCTCTCTCTCTCTCCCCGTCTTACTGTGTGTTTTTCTCTGCCTTCCTCTATTCCCATTTTCTCTCTCTCTCTCTCTCTCGCTCCCTCCCTGGGTCTCTTATTCTCGTTCTCACTGCTTGCCCATGTTAAAGCTTGTTTGTCAGAAGATGTATACATGTAGAGCCGCACCGTGGCTCTAGTGGGAACGCGGAGGATTCTAAAAACCTCTCTCTCTCTCACACACACACACACACACACACACACACACACACACACACACACACACACACACACACACACACACACGCACACAGAATCGTTGGTGGGTCCTGTAGCTGTGAGTGTAGCAGTGTTGAGAGGGCTGTAGCTGAAGCTCAAACTGGCATTATTGAATAATCCGCTGACCTGACCATCGATCCTCTCTCCCTCTCTCTCTCTCTCCCTCCCTCCCTCCCTCCTCCGCACACACACACACACACACACACACACACACACACACACACACACACGCCCCTCTCTCCGGCAGGCAGGGAGCAGGCTACAATATCAGTCATCTTTTTTGAAGGCTGTGCCCTGCCCATAGTGTTCTCTCTGTCACAGTGATGAACTGCTTTTGCCAAAACGGGGGAGGGAGAGGAGGGAGGGGAGAAAAAGTTTTGACGACCATAATGTGAATTTATGGATCAATGAGATCCAATGGTTTTGAACTGAAGCAGATGGAGCTTGCTAATTCAAGGAGTTTACTTTATTTTTTCTAATTATTCTGGTGTGTGTGTGTATGTGCGTGCGTGCGTGTATGTGTGTTTTGCAGGGACTTGGCAGTGATCGTGGCGTCCATGGCGTACAACACATGGTTCACCAAGCTGTACTGCAAAGACATGCGCATAGTAACTATCCCTCACTCTGCTCTTCTGTCCTTTTTACCAAACCTGACTTTGAGAAGCTATTGGGCCTATCAGGGCAGCACTCACTCACATAAGCCGACCTGTCACTCTCTCACTTCTCTCTGACCCACTTGTAGTTTCTTCTGGGATTTGTTTGTCTGCTCCTTTGGTATACTCCAGTCCAATATTTTCACACAAAAAATGGGATTCTGGGATTGGTTTGGACTTTTCTGGGTCAAGCGGAATTGATTTGAAATTGATTGTGAGCAGTGCAGCATGTACTGTACATGGAGCATATCTGCCTCCTGGAAATGTAATTTAATCGCTGCTGGCCGTCCTGCAACAATGAGCAGCCAGGCATCGAGTTCTTATAGAGACACTGCGGAGCGTGTCATCATTCAGAAACCACGCTCAAAACACAAACTCCCCCCCCAATCCTGGCGTTCTCCTATGTCGCGTGCATGGTAGGGTGTTGCACACAAAGATCATATATACGGAAGGTGAACACTCCAACTTACTTCATTGACAGCAAGATCCACATTTTTCTTCTCGTCAATTCTCAATGGCTTCCTTGTTTTGCTCGGGAGTACAAAAAAACTTTAATTGGCGATTTTTTTTACATTTGTTGTCTGCGCAGCCCACCACACAGCAGCTTTTAGCTATGTTTAATTCAAGGAAAATGACACTGGTGTGTGGAAGTGAATGGAGTGCTTTCCCCCGTGATGGGCATGGCCTATTTCTTGCAGTGTCTCTATTAGTTCTGATAACGCCCGGATGTGTGACAGAGGCTAAACTCACCCTAGTCTCGATCAGCCATCAGGCGCGCCCCCCCGTCCTGAATGTTTTGGCTCTTGAAAATGAACTACTCTCTCATTGGTGCTATGACCTGTCAGTCATTAAATTTGTACCCCTAGACCCAAAACAGCAGCTGGGGCTGCGAATTGGCACACTCTATGATGTACATGTAGTACAAAGAAAAATGTGCATAGTGTAGTTTTTATGTAAGCTATTGTCTATGTAAGACAGTAGTTATCTTTATTAAATGACTATAATGCTTCATACTAATTGGTATCTGTCTGAGGTGACTCACATGAAATATGGTCTTTTCAAGAAAGTAAAACAGATACTCTTTGAAACATATTGAAGTAATTATTTGACTAAGAATCAAATCCAGTAACTTATGAAGTAATACATTGTTTTGTGGTATATTGGTTGAGTTAATTCCAGCAGGCTGCCATGGTTTATGCACATGAGGTCTGCTTCATAAAGCGCAGCAGTCATAAAACTGCATTCAACATGCAAAATCTGGAGGCCATTAATCAGAAGTGATTCAGACGTTTTCCATAGCAGCGATGACTCACATTACTGCTGCCCTCTATGCACTGCGGCCTTTGCTTTTTCCCAGCCAGTGATGGGATTTGAACCTAGCGTCTGTGTCTCCCCAGGGTTCAGAGGTGGTGGACCAGGTGCTGCACACCATCAGCAAGTCCAACAGTCTGGAGGAGCTCACTCTGGAGAACGCCGGACTCAAATCGTAGGTTTTTCCCCCTGCCTGTCATCATCGTCACCGCCAGCCTCTCTGCCTCTCCTCTCCTCTCTTCCTCTGATCTTGTGACCTTTTCCTCTTCTGGCTCTCCTCCCCTCTCCACTCTTTCATCTCCTGACACCCCCCCCCCCCCCCCCCCCTCTTCCCATCTGCCTGCAGCAAGCGTACCCCCCCCCAATTGAAACATTAATGAAAGTTTGGAATTCTCCTTGTAAGACTCTTCACCTTATAATGGCTAGCATCATTATGCAGAGCAGTTTCCTGATTTAGTATTAATTGATATGAATTACCTGCCTTGGGGTATAATGGTTTACTGTAGCATAATGACCCAGGATGGGAGGAATGCATTACCTTTATTCTTGTTATGTAATGGAGTCACTTTTTGTGTACTTGTACTTTTTTTGAGTGCTTTATATCTTCGATGCATTTTAGAAGTCCAATTTTTGCAGGTTCTCCCATAAGCATTGCATCACAAACTAGCCAGGCCAGGCATAATCATTGTGAATGAGCCGTGTCGTTTCAGGCTTCGTTAATTCACTTTACTTTGCAACTGTTGTTTTTCCCAATAAAAAAAACACAATCTAGTTTTAACTCTGTTCTTTTTGCATTGCCTGGGAATGATCATAGTCTCCAACAAGCATCTACCCTTTAATTTTATGCAAGTAGATTTTGCTGAGAGAGAAAGGGAATGGAAAAATTCCAATACATTCTGCCAGTGTCAGTACTGCAGCCAAATAGTCATGTTAACTTTGTGCCTCACACTACAAAGCCTGTGCAATCATGTTTTTATCATCTTAGAAATTATCTAAAAAATTCCATCTATTTTAACTTTTAAAGACACAGAGGCCATTTTACATGCCTTCATTTCATCACGTCTGGATTATTCCAACAGCCTCGCCTGAACCAAAAATCATTTAATCGCCTCCAGGACTCAGCTGCCAGGCTTTGAAACAGAACCAAGAGGCATGGTAATATCACTCCAGTATGTTTTAGAATAGACTTTAAGATTTGACTGACTCTTCATGGCATCTCTCCCTGCTATACTGTATCTCTGCTATACGTGCCGGAACGCACTTTGAGATCCTCAGGCAGAGGCCTTTTGTCTGTCCCAGAGTCCCAGCTGAAAAATAAAGGGGACAGAGCATTTGCAGTCAGGGCCCCGAGGCTCTGGAACAACCTGCCCGAGGAAATCAGGTCAGCTGAGTCAGCGATCTCTTTTAAGTCCCTTCTTAAAAGTGACTTTTATCTCCTCTCCTCTCCTCTCCTCTCCTCTCCTCTCCTCTCCTCTCCTCTCCTCTCCTCTCCGTTATTGCTTGTTTCTAGGGATTTCCCCCAGAAGATGGCGTCGGCCCTGTCGGAGAACCCTGCTTCTGTGATTCACTCTCTCAACCTGGCGCACAACACGCTCGACAACCAAGGTACACCGGCGGACTCTGTGAACTCCTCTCTTCCTCCCTCTGTTCCCTCTTTCTCTCTCTCTCTCTCTCTCTCTCTCTCTCTCTCTCTCTCAAAGCTCTCGTCTTTGCTTTGCAGACGCCTTTTTGTTGACTCTCAATGAATTCCAAATGTGTTCTCTACCGACCCTCTCTCTGCAGCGGTGCTTTAACCTCATATAAGTCTCTTTTTCTTGTCTGTCTTTTTCTGTAGCCCGCATCTCGTAAATTTGATCATTCTTGCACTAGGGACATCACGCGTGCGCGTGCGCGCGCACACACACACACACACACACACACACACACACACACACACACACACACACACACACACACACACATTCACTCTTTCTGTTTGCCCCCTGCTGTCACCATCACATTTTTGCAACCCTTACCTGTCTCTACTTAGTCACCGTTTTGCATTGCAATCACTGCATATATTTCTGTGTGTGTGTGTGTGTGTGTGTGTGTGTGTGTGTGTGTGTGTGTAGGCCAGGGTCACAGTTTGCATGCATGCCACTATTGCTCATTAGCTGCTTTCTGTCCTGTCTGAAACGTGTCACCTCCACTCACATCAACAAATACCTTTTGGTCACACAGGCCACTGTGTGTGTGTGTGTGTGTGTGTGTGTGTGTGTGTGTGTGTGTGTGTGTGTGTGCGCGCGCGCGTGTCTTAAAATGGCAATTAAAAATGATAGGGCATTCTTTATTGTCATGTTTGTTGGCGCGAAATAAACTTTATTCATTCATTCATTCATTCATTAGAGTCACAAAAGTGATGACGATCACCATACTGGCCATAATCACAATAAAAAATGCCCTTGAGAAAACAGTTCCCTTCAAAGTTAAAGTTGTCTGCATACACAAGACTACAAACCTACACAATACTACAAAAACACAAGAGTACATTAATGTAATGTAATGCGTACACAAGTCTACAAACCTACACAAGACTACAAAAACACAAGAGTACATTAATGTAATGTAATGCGTACACAAGACTACAAAAACACAAGAGTACATTAATGTAACGTAATGCGTACACAAGACTACAAAAACAGAATAAAGCCAGGAAAATTAATAACTAGCTCCCTGGTTACCACAATAATTGGCATAACAATCAATTCCCTTTTTGAGTTTGTCGCATTACCAGCGTGGTTGGAATGTGATGTTGGCCAATCAGATGGCTTTGCTGGAACTGCTCGTTATATAGACTTTGGCTTGGCATATGGTATTCATATTGGTGTGGTGGGGGAAGATGAGGGTGTACATACAGTATATTGGCTTATTATACTGTAATGTTGTAGTAGACTGTGGCTATGTGTGTGTGTGTGTGTGTGTGTGTGTGTTTGGGAGGGGGTGTATTGAGACTGAGAGATGGTGCGTTTCAGCTTGATGTTATTGTTGTGGCTGTGTGGGTGGGCTGTTTATTCTTCGCCCTGCTCATAAGTCTGCATGAGTGGTTGGTTGTGTGTGTGTGTGTGTGTGCAGATACACACACACACACACACACACACACACACACACACACACACACACACACACACACACACACACACGTGTTAATTAAATGAATCTTCACTTCCTCTCCCTCCCCAGCAGGAGTCTCCAATCTGATCCAGCAAGTGTGTCGTCTCAACAAGGGCCTGCGCCTCCTCAATCTCTCCAAGACCTCGCTCTCCTCCAAGGGTAAGAGTTTACTCCTTTGAGACACAGCAACCCCTAGTGGTTGATGACACACACACACACACACGCACACACACACACGGTCACACATAGTCACACACAGTCACACACACACACACACACACACACACACACACACACACACACACACAGAATAATTGCAAAAGGGAATGTCCACATGCGTTTGCAATAATTGCGCTATGTGCCTCTGTGGAGCTGGCAGGGATTCATGTCTGGCTCAAGGACACTTCAGGCAGCAGGACAGATGCTTCCTAATGAGTCTGAACTCAAGTCCTGTAGTTGAAGGACATTTTCTCTAAATACTTGGAGACACTAGTACACATACGTCTCTAAACACTAGGAGACACTAGTACACATACGTCTCTAAACACTAGGAGGCACTAGTACACATACGTCTCTAAACACTAGGAGGCACTAGTACACATACGTCTCTAAACACTAGGAGGCACTAGTACACATACGTCTCTAAACACTAGGAGACACTAGTACACATACGTCTCTAAACACTAGGAGACACTAGTACACATACGTCTCTAAACACTAGGAGGCACTAGTACACATACGTCTCTAAACACTAGGAGGCACTAGTACACATACGTCTCTAAACACTAGGAGGCACTAGTACACATATGTCTCTAAACACTAGGAGGCACTAGTACACATACGTCTCTAAACACTAGGAGGCACTAGTACACATACGTCTCTAAACACTAGGAGGCACTAGTACACATACGTCTCTAAACACTAGGAGGCACTAGTACACATACGTCTCTAAACACTAGGAGACACTAGTACACATACGTCTCTAAACACTAGGAGACACTAGTACACATACGTCTCTAAACACTAGGAGACACTAGTACACATACGTCTCTAAACACTAGGAGACACTAGTACACATACGTCTCTAAACACTAGGAGACACTAGTACACATACGTCTCTAAACACTAGGAGACACTAGTACACATACGTCTCTCTAAACCAGTGCTGACCAATTTGGGGCCCGCGGGCCAAGTTTGGCCCGCGCTCGGTTTGTTTTGGCCCGCCACGGATTTGGGAGGAGAATTCCGATTTTTTATCTGATTTTTTTTATCCCCCATTAGTGCTAACTTAATTTATGTATCCTGGTTGCTACTCCACCCTCTGCCGATCTGGGGAGAGCCGAAACTGGCTCCATGCTTCCTCCGAGACATGGGCAGTTAGCCAGCCGCTTCTTTTCACCTGACAGAGGAAGCTTCACCGGTAGGACATAGCACGTGGGAGGTTCACGCTATTCCAACCAGTTCCCCTCTCTCTGAACAGGCGCCCTTAACGACCAGAGGAGGAACCACATTAGCAACCAGGATATTGCATGTTTTTGTCAAATTGTCATGGCAAATTGTTTACAAAAGATGGACAATAAAGCTGATTTTCAAAGTACCGGTACCTTGAGGATTTTTCAAGTTGTGAATTAAGTCAAATTTCTCTCTTGATTACAAAGGTGGAAAATACAACTGTTTTTAACGGGGTGTTTACTGATTAAATGTTTAAGCTCCCCACAAATGCAGATGTTTTTTTAAATATATATAACCAATTGCAAATTATTATAATTACCAAACAGATAAAAAAGTTGATTATTATGTTGAAATGTTATTTTAGATTTAGAATGTTAATTTTCTATAAAACACAATACATTTTAATGTAATTCCACAACGTTCATTTTTGGCCCTCGGCCCTCCACCCAGATTGAGTTTTGACCCTTCATGGGAAAGAATTTGGGCACCCCTGCTCTAAACACTAGGAGGCACTAGTACACATAAGTCTCTCTAAACACTAGGAGGCACTAGTACACATAAGTCTCTCTAAATACTAGGAGGCACTAGTACACATAAGTCTCTCTAAACACTAGGAGGCACTAGTACACATAAGTCTCTCTAAACACTAGGAGGCACTAGTACACATAAGTCTCTCTAAACACTAGGAGGCACTAGTACACACAAGTCTCTCTAAACACTAGGAGGCACTAGTACACATAAGTCTCTCTAAATACTAGGAGGCACTAGTACACAAGTCTCTCTAAATACTAGGAGGCACTAGTACACATAAGTCTCTCTAAACACTAGGAGGCACTAGTACACATAAGTCTCTCTAAATACTAGGAGGCACTAGTACACAAGTCTCTCTAAATACTAGGAGGCACTAGTACACATAAGTCTCTCTAAACACTAGGAGGCACTAGTACACATAAGTCTCTCTAAACACTAGGAGGCACTAGTACACATAAGTCTCTCTAAATACTAGGAGGCACTAGTACACACAAGTCTCTCTAAACACTAGGAGGCACTAGTACACATAAGTCTCTCTAAACACTAGGAGGCACTAGTACACATAAGTCTCTCTAAATACTAGGAGGCACTAGTACACATAAGTCTCTCTAAACACTAGGAGGCACTAGTACACATAAGTCTCTCTAAACACTAGGAGGCTCTAGTACACATAAGTCTCTCTAAACACTAGGAGGCACTAGTACACACAAGTCTCTCTAAAAACTAGGAGGCACTAGTAGACATACGTCTCTCTAAATACTAGGAGGCACTAGTACACATAAGTCTCTCTAAATACTAGGAGGCACTAGTACACAAGTCTCTCTAAATACTAGGAGGCACTAGTACACATAAGTCTCTCTAAACACTAGGAGGCACTAGTACACATAAGTCTCTCTAAACACTAGGAGGCACTAGTACACATAAGTCTCTCTAAACGCTAGGAGGCACTAGTACACATAAGTCTCTCTAAACACTAGGAGGCACTAGTACACATAAGTCTCTCTAAACACTAGGAGGCACTAGTACACATAAGTCTCTCTAAATACTAGGAGGCACTAGTACACATAAGTCTCTCTAAACACTAGGAGGCACTAGTACACATAAGTCTCTCTAAACACTAGGAGGCACTAGTACACACAAGTCTCTCTAAACACTAGGAGGCACTAGTACACATAAGTCTCTCTAAACACTAGGAGGCACTAGTACACATAAGTCTCTCTAAACGCTAGGAGGCACTAGTACACATAAGTCTCTCTAAACACTAGGAGGCACTAGTACACATAAGTCTCTCTAAACACTAGGAGGCACTAGTACACATAAGTCTCTCTAAATACTAGGAGGCACTAGTACACATAAGTCTCTCTAAACACTAGGAGGCACTAGTACACATAAGTCTCTCTAAACACTAGGAGGCACTAGTACACACAAGTCTCTCTAAACACTAGGAGGCACTAGTACACATAAGTCTCTCTAAATACTAGGAGGCACTAGTACACATAAGTCTCTCTAAACACTAGGAGGCACTAGTACACATACTGTAAGTCTCTCTAAATACTAGGCACTACCACACACAATCGTTAGCACAAGCGCATATAGGCTATGATGATTCTCACACACAGACACACACACACACACACACACACACACACACACACACACACACACACACACACACACACGCACATGCACATGTATGTGCCTGTGCCTGTCTACATCTACCAAATAGTATTGAGTGTCAGAATTCTGAGTTAGTTCATCTGTTTTTATCTGGATGTTTTTAGTTAGTTCTGAGTAGCGGAAGTGTATTTTGGATGACCTAACCATACACAATACTGATATGAAAGATGAGTATGGCTCTAAAGTATGCTGCAGAGAAAGGCTACCCCGTGATAGAGCCCTGCACGGGCCTCAAATCTAGGCCCTAGCCCGGCCCGGGCCCTATACCTGTTGGGGCCCGAGCCCAATGTGAGCCCCCTGGCTTGTCAGAATTTCGGTACATGAAAACACTTTGAACACCACAATGTGTCAGTTCAAACATTAAAAAACAAAACAAAACAAAAAACAGGCAGGCCCGCCCCCGGCCACGGCCCTAGCTAGTGATGTGAAAATCGGCCCTAGTGTCAGAGCGGGCCTTGGGCCCCCTCGGGCTGGGGCCAGAGTGCAGGACTCTACCCTGTGAGCGTATGTTATGAATGTAAAAATCTGCTGTGATTTTTATTGATTTATTTAAAGGCATAGGGTTGACATAGTAAATCAGGAGGAATGCAGTGTTGCTGCTGACCTTGGATGGTGGTTGCTGTTATGACTTTGCAGTGGCACAGCATTTTTTGTTGAATATTTATAGATCTCTCTCTCTCTCTCTCTCTGTCCCTCCTCTCTCTCTCTCCCCCTCCCTCTTGTCTCTCAAACACCTACACATTATGCCAACACAAACACATGTGCACGTGCTTACACACACACACACACACACACACACACACACACACACACACACACACACACACACACACACACACACACCAACCTAGATTAGATCAGACATGTAAATATGCAAATGCATCCTCTCAGTCTCCCTCTTTCTCTGTCACACACACGCGCTCACTCTCACATCACTGCCTCAACACACACACACACACACACACACACACACACACACACACACACACACACACACACTTGCCAATGTCAAACTTGTACACACGTGCACACACAGGATGGCTGATGAAAGTCCTCAGTAGAGCTGCAACGTTATAATCGGTTACTCGATCAATAGAAAATTTATCACAAAATACTTTTTTATAATCGCTTAATCATCGATAAAAAGACTATTTTTTAATAACAAAATACTAAAATTCTCTTGTTCCAGCTTCTTAAATGTGGATATTTTCTGGTTTCTTTAGTCGTGTGTGACAGTAAACTGATTCTCCTTGGGTTGTGGGTTGTTAGTCAGTAGTAGCCTGGTTAAACCATCCGGTCACGTGAACTCACATTTGTGTTTTCGTTCAGCGAGACCATGAACGAAACGGATCTGGATGCTTCAGTAGTGCAAAAGAAGACATTTGAGGATGTCATCTTGGGCTTTGGGGAAAAAGTGATGGACATCTTTTCAACATTCTGTGGCAATTTATTGACCAAATGACGAATCTATTAGACGAGAAAATAATCGACAGATTAATCGATAATAAAAAAAAACTTCATCAAACAGCAGTAGCAGCAAACAGCTCCCGTTCTGATAGATAGAAAGATGGAGGTGGATTAGACCCCATGTCCCCTCTTCTCCTCACTTCCCTCCTGATCATTACAGATTAGGGATGAGGAGTTCAGCGCCCCCGCTGGCCTCAGAGCGGCGGCTTCCACACTCGCTCTCCTAGGGCAACAGTAGAAACTCGCGTCCCGTAGATGTTGGCGGTACAGCTGATGTATGACAGGGCGGATGGCACGCGACGGGCTAACGATTGCTGCACGCACTCGTACAATTCTTCATCTGCCTGGATATTTCTCCCGTGTTGTTATTAATCCTCGGCACGCGGCGCTTCTTAGCATCTGTGTTGCAGGGCACAGATTTTAATGAGGACTTCCATCGGGCCTGTGGGTGTAATTGTGCGGTGATCTGATTTGAGGCACCGGCTTTTTTGGCTTTCAGGGCTAGAAGGGGCAGCTGGCTTCCTCCCAAAGCGCTTTTTCTGCAGCCGCATAAGCTCACAAATCCCCCTTTTTCAGTTAATTATTTTCTCTCTCACCTGCTTCCTGTCATGTTTTGTATCCAGTAGCTGCTAATGATGAGTCTCGTATGCGTTAAAAAGGATACGCTCATCGAAGTGATTGAGTTATGGGGATGATTAAACTTGTTTACTGTCTGGTTCTCTCTCCTCCACCTCGTCTCCCCCCACACCTTACATTTGTCTCTTCTTCTACAATCCATTATGCCCTCCCCTCCCTCCCTCTCCCCTCCCTCCCTCTCCCCTCTAGGTGTGGTCTCTCTGTCCCAGGCGTTGTGTTCCAGCGACGACTACTCCAACTCGCTGCTCCATCTGGACCTCAGCAAGAACCCCGGGGTTCTGTCTGGAGAGGACGCTACGGTCAGGACGCAAACACACACACACACACACACACACACACACACACACAGACACTTTCTGAGATATATACTCGTGTCACAACCTGCCACACAAGCATTTTCTGAAAGGCACAAACAAACCGTAACATGCTCTCAGACACCCAAATGGTGCAATTCACCTCCTCTCTGTCTTATTTACTCTCTCCTTCACTCTTGATTTGTTTTTCCTCTGCAGAACCTGTACCTGTTCCTGGCCCAGCCTAACTGCCTGGTGCATCTGGACCTGTCTGGGACGGACTGCATCGTGGACTCGGTGTGTACTTGCTGTCTCTGTTTCTCTGTCTCTAGTGTCCGCATCCAGCCCCACTGCTGTCTGCTCTGATCTGTAGGATGGGACTGAATCCAAGTCACAAAAAGTACCAGCAGCATCCTGAATGCCAAACAAAAATGCTCAGTGAATTCAACGCACATGTGCTTTTTGGACACGTTAGATTTCATTATATTCACATTATATTCAGGCATTACATGTGGATTTTTTAAATATATATTATTATTATTTTCAGATAACCCCCCCCCCCCCCCCAATTTCCCTCTGCTGTCCCGGTCGCTGCTCTACCCCCTCTGCCGATCTGGGGAGAGCCGTAGACTAGCACCATCCTTCCTCTGACACATGCGCAGTTGCCAGCCGCTTCTTTTCACCTTACAGCAGGGAGCTTCACCGGTAGGACGTAGCACGTGGGAGGATCACGCTATTCCCCCCAGTTCCCTTCCGCCCCGAACAGGTGCCCCGACTGACCAGAGGAGGCGATAGTATATGCCGTTAATCCGGCTTCCCACCCGCAGACACAGCCAATCATGCCTGTGTGGACGCCCAACCAAGCCGGAGGTAACACGGGGGCGCAAACCTGCGACCCTCGTGTTTGTAGGCAAGGAATCTACCGCTACACTACCCGGACGCCCACATGTGGAAATTCTTACCTCAGATTACCCCCAAGTGACTCAGTCTTTCTTTGGACTCGTGCACAATTTCATGAGCTATGGTAAAAGCTCTTAGAAGGTGCAGGGCTACACAACAAAATAAATCTATTCTATAATGTCAATTATATAAATGAGAGAGTGTAGAGTGAATGGCACACAGGTGCGTTTGCAGCATGCAGTCAGACACATATTTGTGCATGGCTCCGGGTAAATCTGTGTTGCTGTGTCTATATTTAGCATACAGTATACCCCAGAAGAGCGTCTTGTCACATTAGCAGATATGCAAACAGTTGAAGGGATGCGACTCCCTCTCTGACAGAATCTGACAATGAGACTCGGATGTGTCTGCCCCTGCTGGTCGCTGCTGAGATGACTGCTGTAAACATGCACGAGAAATGGAATTGCGATGGGAAGAATGAGCGCAAATAATGAAAGTAAGTAACAGTGCTGAGATGGTTACGCTGCACAGACGCGCCTCGGTGGACCTTCAATTGTGATACATTCAACCCATCTTTCTGCAAACCACGGATAGTAAATGGTAAATGGACTGCATTTATATAGCGCTTTTATCTAAAGCGCTTTACAATGTGCCTACATTCACCCATTCACACACCAAAGGCGGCAAGCTGCCACGCAGGGTGCTGGCACAGCCATTGGGAACAATTTGGGGTTCAGTGTCTTGGACAAGGACACTTCGACATGCGGACTGGAGGAGCCGGGGATCGAACCACCGACCTTCTGGTTAGTGGTTAGTGCTCTACCTCCTGAGCCACAGCCGCCCCCATCATATAGTACAATCTTAACATCAATTTGAAACAAAACCGGTTAATTAAAAATTAACCGTGGTTATGGTTTGGGTTAGGCTTAAATACCAAAAACGTTAAATGTGACTTACAGTTGAAATAGTAAACGCGCTGGAACACGAACACGACTCTCCGGTGTGAAAGGCAAGTGTTTACATCCTCCATCCACCCCGGCCACAACACTTACTGGTCACCATGCTATTTCAATAGCAGACTTTATGTTGATATGCAACATATTTTTGGTTCAGATTGCTGAAACGGACAATGCCAAAGTTTTAAAAGTTCTGGGATCAGGCTGGATACTTAACTTTTTTCTTAGATAACTTTCAAGTCATTTTATTTGGTTAGAATAGGAAATTGATTGGTGGATGCATTACATATTTTTGGAGGCTAGTTGTCACTCTTGTATTGCCATATCACTGCACATTAGGAACACACCAGACCCAAATAGGTAGATTCCCTGCCTACCAACACTAGGGTCAATTGGCTGTGTCTGCGGGTGGGAAGTCGGATTAGGGGTGTGTGTCCTGGTCGCTGCAGTGGCGCCTCCTCTGGTCGGTCGGGGCACCTGTTTGGGGTGGAAGGGAGCTGGTGGGAATAGTGTGATCCTCCCATGTGCTACATCCTGCCGGTGAAGCTCCCCCACTGTCGGGTGAAAAGAAGTGGCTGGCAACTGCGCATGTGTCGGAGGAAGCATGGTGCTAGTCTATGGCTCTCCCCAGATCGGCAGAGGGTGGAGCAGCGACCGGGGCAGCAGGGGGAAATTGGCCAAGTACAATTGTGGAGAAAATGGGGGGGAATCTGAAAAAATAATAATATATAAAAAATAAAAAAAACACACCAGACTCAATAGAACAGACACAAATGATCTGTTTTCACAGCATGATAATAATAAAGGGTACTTTGTTGACCCCTCAGGGGCAGTCTCATTCTATTGGCCAGGCCGCAGATATTCGGCACTCCAGAGCTCTTGGAGCAACATTTGAAGTACCTGCTTCAGTGACACTGGCGATACGGTGCTCTGCTCCTGCTTAACCACAGCACAGACAGAGCTGCTATGGGCTTTTGCTAATGCCTCTCTCCGCTCGCCGGGTAACGGCTCTCTCCGGCGCATTTCACTGCGGTCGAACAGTTTGAAACACCTTGGAGCTTATTAGGGAGATTGTAAAGCAGTCGCCCCGCACGCCGCGACGCCGTAAATCTGTTTCAGTCTGCTCTGTAAAACTAAAAGCCCCCACTCCTCGCCAAAGTCTGCCATGAATATTGCATTGAATTTTAGTGCACGAACGGAGGCAATCACATCTATTCTTTTCTTCTTTATTTGCGACTTCACCCACTTTCCCTCGGAAACCCCTTCCAGATGAAGTGTCTTTCGATGGCTGCCTCATGTCCTGTTTTTTCCCCCTCCAATATATCCTTCAGAGAGCGACTATCTCGGGGAGGATCTGTCTTTTTTTTTGTTTGATTGAATTATTAATAAGTTCCTGTTTTAATCTGCACCAGCGTAGCCTAGTAAGCCTACTAACGATGCTGAATATTGATTAGTCAATTCGCATGATGGATCACGCTGCCAGTGAAAAATGGATTTGTCTCGTAGTTTCATCTCTTGCAAGAGATGAGATGGTACTTAAAGTCTGGCAGGAAATTAGTTTGTGATGGCATATTGTGGTATTTGCCCCGAGCTTATTTGTTCTTCCTACAACACACACCATGTTTTGAGAATTGTTTTCTTTTTTTTACTTTTTACATCCAGAGCAAAGGAAAGAGGGAAGTTTGATGCACTTTATACTGTAGCTGTATGGCTGGATTGATATGCTGCATGATTATCCGATAACAAGAATGCGAAGTCTCTGTGAGTGGGTGAGTGGGTGAGTGAGCGAGCGAGTGAGTGAGTGGGTAAGTGAGTGAGCAGAAATTGGGTTCGGCCACAGCTATGCCATTTTACGTGCGATCGCGCTCAATCTTTCAGGAAGTGTAAAGAGCACGGGCTCTAACAGATCAACGGATCTAACGGAGCCGTTTTTTAATTGAGGTAATTAGGGGCGAAGTCGCTATGGCTGCGCAGATTAAAGGCCGGACTTGCGATGCTGCGCAATGACTGCTCACTCAGCCTCCACCAGTCACACAGGGATGCGTTTACACTGCACAGGTATTCTGCTAGTATTGATAATACAGGCAGGGAAGTTGTGGGCACCGCAGCGCACTTTGTCTTCCGCACAGTTTTGGAGTGGCCAATATTTCCCTTTTCTTTATGAAACATGACATTTGATTAATATTCATTATGATATCCATTATAAACTGCTGAAGAACTCTTATGTAATTTCATTTTTCCCCCTGCGTTGGCTTCAGCTTGACTTTGATTCAGTGCAATTCAATTACAGTTCTTATTGCCCATTTGGTCCTGCCATTAGGAATTAGTGGACTCCGCTGACAGATGACGTTCCGTACATCCTGTACGTCTTACTGAATGAAGCGAGGATTGGTAGCGGCACAGAAGCTCGGAAGGTGCTGGAGCTACTGGTCAAAGACGTGGCCGTGGTTGTCTAAACTTAATAGCAGCCATCGTATTGTCCAATGCAAATCCAAACCAATCCCAAAGCAGTAAAACAAATCCTAAAGAAACAACAAAAACAAATTGAAAAAACTATTTTTCCCAGCAATCACTTCACACGCTGGACATCCATGGATTTCAACCTGCAACCTTCTATCTTCTGTCTCCCTAGTCCATTCTTCTAACCTCTACAGTATCTATTGTCCCAGACACTGCTAGAGCTTCTATGGAATTTCAGTCCCGCCATACGGTAGGCTACATAATGCTAATCCCCTTACAGGCACGATATATTAAGGGACATTTTGATTCAAGGAGCTTGGGCCAAGAAAGAAATAGCATCATTTTTTAGGCTGTTCAAAATTGCATTTGTGAGTGTGACAGCGCTGTAACCGCTTACCAGTTGGAGAGCCAGAATAACTGTTATACAACACGATCGCATTGTGAACATAGAGCACTAACCCATTTGTCTCTCCCTCTGCCTCCAGTTGTTCGGAGCCTTGCTGCGGGGCTGCTGCGCTGACCTCTCCTACCTGAACCTGTCCAAGAACTCCTTCTCTCACAGGTGGGCCATAAATCCCTGTTATAATAAAGGCTGCTTTTATAAGCGCACAGCCACACATCCTGTGTTCTCTCTTCTGACTCAGCCAAAAGGCTCTGGAGGAATTCCAGTTAGCAGGCGCAGCGGAGTGGAGCATCATCATCTATTTTCTCCCGTACAGTATATTACTGTTTATCCCAGGACCGCACTGATCTAATTAGCGTGTGTGTGTGCACGACTCGCCCCCACATTTGTTCTGGCTCGCCGTGTCTGTGTGTGTGTGTGTGTGTGTGTGTGAGAGAGTGTGTGTGTGTGTCTTTGTATATGTCTGCGTTTGCTAACAGGTTTCTGTCTGTCAAGCGCTTGCGTGTGTGCCCACAAGTCTTTTCATGCACCTGTTTGTTTGTGTGTGTACTAGCGAGTGTGTGCGTGTGCAGAAGTGTGTGTGTTTGTGTGTGTCTGTCTGTGTGTGAATTGGGAGTGTGTGTGTGTGTGTGTGTTTACGTAGCTCGCAGGCAGAAGCAGCCCCCGCTCTCTTCGTGCTACGTCCCCTCGGAGCCCAGGAGCTTCCCTGCTCAGCACATTACATTACAGCGTTACAGAGGGAAAAAGTGTTGGTGAAAAATGAGACTAATTTTAGCAGGGAATTATTGTTCCAATCCCCAGGCTCCCGCGCCAGCATTTTCTCTCTCTCTCTCTCTCTCTCTCTCTCTCTCTCTCTCTCTCTCTCTCTCTCTCTCTCTCTCTCTCCTCACTTTCTCTGTCTCTCTCCTTGTATCCATCTCTCTCACACCTTCTATCCTCTGGCTTCACCACTCTCTCTCCGTCTCTTTCACCCTCCTCCTTTCCCGATGCTTTAACACTAAGATGTGCCTCTCTCTATTGTTGTCGGACGCACAGCTGCCCCCATTGATTTCTAATGGGAGGATAGAGTTTCCCCGCACTCTCTTCCTACTTTTATTATGTTCCTGATGATGTCTGTCTCTCTCTCTCCATCCCCCCATTTGACCCTTTTCTTCCAAATTCAAAGGCTTTATTGGCATGACCATAGTGAAGTACAGTAAGCACATTGTACAAACAAAAAACATGATCTTACTGTAACATTATACAGGTAGTTCAAACAACAACCATTTTGTGATGAGACTTTCTTTCCCTCCCTCGTTACTTTTCTTTTCAATTTCAACTTGCTTTATTAGCATGACATGCAAATACATTTGTTTTGTCAAAACATAGAGGAGAAAATAATGGATACAGAAAGAGAATGGTAATAATAACAATAACATCTGGTAATCACAATAAAAGACAAGTATTAAAAGTGAACATAAAAAGAGAAAAGGGGGAAAAACAATCGGAATGATTAAATAGATTAATATTACCCGAAGATGTCGTGTGATTGTACATTAGAAGTACATTATTAAATGTTACAATATTTGATCTTAATACACTTAAACAATACTCATCTAGTATATCACATTAAGGCAGCTAAATGCAGGTGAAGGACTTGTTCTATGTATTTTGTCTTGTATTATGGCAGGAGGAGACAAACTTAGCATAGGGCACTTCCATCTTCCCCCAACAAAAACAGATTTTCAGATTTTCCATCTGTGGTGACAACACAGCACCACAAAGCTGAGCCGTGCTGATAAGACCCGCCTGGCCGCCGCTCATAAATATGGAACGGGACCCCCTCTCACACACACATGCACACGCACACACATGCACACACACACACACACACACACACACACACACACACACACACACACACACACACACACATGCACACACACTCTAGAAACACTGCATGGATGTTGCAACGTATGTAGATCAAGTTGCGCGCAGAGAACAGTTGCTGATACAGCACTCCAGAGAATAGTCGGCGTGTGTGTACGTGTGCGTGCCTGCGCGCACGTGTGTCTGTGTGTGTGTGTGTGTGTGAGTGACACCATATCTGCTTATGCGACAGCATCCATCCTGTATGCGTGGAGTCCTGACAGGCGGTATGCTAAACGTTACAAAATGGGTCAAAGAAGCGCTGGTGTCGGACGCCAGCAGCTTATCAGACTAAAGCGCACTGACATGAGCTTGTAAAACAGCCTCCCCCCCCCACTCTGTCGACTGTCTCCATATCATCATCTCTATCTTTTATTTTATTTTGTATTATTTCCCTTCGTGCCCCTCGTCCCCTCCCTTAGTTATGACCCTTGCCCCCGCCCCCCCCCCCCCCCACACACACACACACACACTGTTTCCTTTTCTTCTTCTCTCCTCGTCATCTCACATTTAGCGTTCTTCGGCCTGTTCGCCTGAATAAGATGTTGGCATTGTACGTTTCTGCAATCCACGGATACGTAGAATATCAACGTTCCTGAGCCAAAAATATGTCTCATATCACGATTCTAGATATATGTATACCAACGTTATAGGGTCTGCTATTGAAATAGCACCGTGGCCACTGGCCAGTAAGGGCATTGGGGTCGCAGTTGGGTTTGGGGAAGTTAGTTTGCATCTATGGTAAAGGTAATTGCTGAGGCAGTTGGTCAGAGTGGAGTGAGTTGCAGTGGTGATTTGGTGGAGATACTGTAGAGCTGGACTTTGTCGGGGTAACAGTGGAAGCGGTGACCAAGCACCAAACCCTGGGGGACACCTTGGGACAGAGGAGCAGTGGAGGAGGTGCACTTGCTGATATTAACTGTCTGTGAGATATGACTTTAGCCAGGAGGCACGGTGGCTCAGTCGTTAGCGCTGTTGCCTCACAGCAAGAAGGTCCCGGGTTCGAACCCGGGTCCGTCCCAGGTCCTTTCTGTGTGGAGTTTGCAGTCCGTGTGGGTTTTCTCCGGGTGCTCCAGTTTCCTCCCACCATAAAAGACATGTATGTTAGGGTTAATACTCCTGTCAGTGCCCCTGACCAAGGCAATTGCAAAAGTACTGGAGTTCGTCCCCGGGCGCTGCACTGCAGCTGCCCACTGCTCCTAGTTCTAGGAAGGTTCCTAGTAGAGGATGGGTCAAATGCAGAGGATGAATTTCCCCATGGGGATAAATAAAGGATAACTTAACTTAACTGGTGATCCCCCTCTCCCAGGCGGGAGATGGGGATGGAGTGGTTGATGGTGTTGAAAGCTGCATTGAGGTCGAGAATGTTGAGGTGGCCGGAGTCTGAGGAGAGAAGGTGGTCATTGCTGACTTTGAGGAGGGCTGATTCAGTGCCGTGTTGTGAACGGAAACCGGATTGAAATGGGTTGAACAGGTCGTTGGAGTTGAGGTGAGTTTTGAGTTGGGATGTACTGTATGTGCTCCAGTGTTTTTGACAGAAAGGGGAGATTGGAGATGGGCCAGAAATTGCTCACGATGTCACGGTTGAGTCCAGGTTTTCTGAGGATAGGGGTGACAGAAGCCAGTTTGAGTTGTCAGGGGACTGAACCAGAGTTGAAGGAGGAGTTGATGAGTGGGGAGATACAGTAGCTGGGAGACAGTCCTTGACAAGTATGGATGGATGGCATCCAGAGCTTCTCATTCCTTCCATGAGTTTGGGCAGCTCCATTGGGGACACCGGTGAGAACTGAGACAGTGCTTGTGTGGTAGAGGGGAGGCAGGTACTGTAGGGAGGTGCGTTTGAGAATAGGGGTGGGAATCGCTGAGTAGCTCACGATACGATATCGTCACGATACTTGGCCCTCGATAACGATATTATCACGATACAGCGATACTGCGATAATCGATATATTGGAAGACGATACATCACGATACCTGTGTAACTGAAGAGAAAAAAATACCCCTAAAAGGCAAGAAGCAGGTATTATGTATTTATTAGCAGAATTGACATGAACTCTCTCAGAGTTCACTCACTCACTCATACCATTTTCGATACCACGGAGGAAAAGTTACACATTAAGTCTTTTTATTATTATTATTAAAACAAGAAAACCTATATAACCTACCTACCTATATAATTTCTAAAAGTAGATATTAATGATCAAACATTTCCATTCATGTAGCCTACAGTATTTATGTTTTTGTTTCAACTACAAACATAAATAAACGTCAACTTGTAACTATGTTTGAACTACCACACACAGCATAATATTTTAGTTTTTTTTTTTTTTTTTTTTTTTTTTTTTTTAAATAAACATATCGATACTTGGTGCCAGTGTATCGATAACGTATCGCAAGTGGAAATATCGCGATACCGTGAGTATCGATATTTTGTCCCACCCCTATTTGAGAAGTGTGTTTACAGTGGAGAAGAAGAGAGCCTTGGGGTTGGTGGAGCTGGAGGTGAGGTGGGAGTAGTAGGTGGACCGGGCTGTGTTGAGAGCATCTTAACCATGTTGCTTTACTTGCCTAAACATAAGCACAGTTGTTGCCGTTTTCACGCAGCATTTGCATTGTTCTCCCTTTCAGCGTCTGCGTTGTTAACCCTTTCAGCAAAGATACTTTATACACTATCCCTCAGGTTTCAAACACGCCTTAGGTTTTAGAATGCTTTTCTAGAGGGCACCTCAGGGCTTAATGGGTTCAAATTTACGTTGAGATTGTAGGTTTGCAGAAACATAAAATGTCGTCGTTTAAAAATGTTTGCTGTGTTTACAGAATTGTTATTCACTGCACAATGGGATGGGATTTTCACACTGAAATTGCAGCAATTTAGTTTCAAATTGTTGTTGAGGTTGTACGTATCCTTGGTTTAATAAAAATGCCAGTGTTTTATTCTGGCGACTGGGTTGCTCTCTCTCTTTCCCTCCCTTGCCTCTCATCACTCTCTCCCCTCCCCTCCCCTCCCCTCCCCTCCCCTCCCCTCCATTCCCTGGTGAGTCATTTGTGCAGCGGGGGCTGAAGCGGCAGAGTGGCTGCTCTTTCAACAAGTTCTAAACACAGTTCTGAACTCCATGTATTACAACTATGCTCTGATAGCTCTCATGTATTATCACACACAGACACACACACACGCACACGCACACAAGACATATGCACACTCGCTCTGTCCTTTCCCCCGTGACAGGCTAATGTAGTGTATATGCCAAGCAGATGGTTGGATAATTGGTCAGTGTTACCTTTTTAACTGGTGGCGTAGCACAGTAATTAATGCCAGACTCACCTTTTCACGCTGTCTGGTTGATATAATACTGGCCTAAATGTCAGGGCCAGCATCTGGCTGCTTTGGTTTTCTTTCTATCTCTCTCTCTCTCTCTCTCTCTCTCGACCTCTCTTATCTGTCACTACTGTCCCTCTCTCTCTCTCTCTCTCTCTCTCTCTCTCATTCCTGTCGCTTCTCCGCCCCTCCGCTGCAAACTCTCTGTCACTCTCCATCAGCATATCACTTCCCTCTGTCACCCTCTTCCTCGTCTCGCTCAATCTCTTTATCTGTTCTCATCTTCGTCGGCATTCTCTCGCTTCCCCTTTCCCTTTCAGTCTCTCTTCACTGGCCGGATTCTGTCGCTCGCCGCCACCTCCTCTGTTTCTCAATCTTTCTTTCTTTCCCCTGTAGTGAAGCGCTAGATTCCCTGTCTAACCACAAGAGGGTCGCAGGTTCGATGCCCCCGTGTTACCTCCAGCTTGGTCGAGCGTCCATACAGGGCACAATTGCCCGTGTGTGCAGGTGGGAAGCCGGTGGGCTATGTGTCCTGGTCGCCACGCTAGTGCCTCCTCTGGTCGGTCGGGGCGCCTGTTCAGGGGGGCGGAGGGGAACTGGGGGGAATAGTGTGATCCTCCCACGGGCTACTTCCTGCCGGGGAAGCTCCTCGCACATGTATCAGAGGAAGCATGTGGTAGTCTACAACTCGGCAGAGGGGGTTGGGCAATGACCTGGGCGGTTGGGGGTGGGCGTTACAATTGGGAAGGAAAGGGGAGGGGGGGGGGGGTCCCAAAAAACTTCAAGATTGAAAACAAAAAAATCTTTCTCTCCTCTTCTGTCCCCTCCCAGGAAAGCGAGGGACTCTCTGCCGACGTTCCGCCAGTTCTTCAGCTCGGCGTTCAGCCTGACCGAGGTCAGCCTGGCCTCCATGAAGGTCCCTCCTGATTCTCTGAGGTGAGCAGGCAGTCACGGGCGACGCATTACAGAGAGCTCACAAACCATTTAACATCTTTGTTTGAACAAGCCTCACATTCAATTTGCTGCTTTAAGAATGAAGACTGTGAGTACAGTAACAGCTGGAAAAGGCCTGCTGTGCATCCTGGCCTTCACTTCATTTCATTTGGACAATGATGCCTCCTTTACATGTGGCATTGATCCTCATCCTGGATGATCGATTATCATTGGATAGAAAATGCGTAAAAGATGCACTAAAGATCTGACCCCCATATCAATACGACCTTTAAACACAAGTACAGCAATTTGACACTTTTTTCCCCAAACAATTTTGAATGTTATATTTCACCTTTCCCCCCGCACCAATATTGACCATTTTCCTACAGTCACAGTTGATTGCACTACTGTTGACAAAATGTACTATTACAAGTCACTGTGGATAAAAGTGTCTGCTAAATGACATACTGTAATGGATTGTAATGTTACTCAGTAGACACTCCAATGCGGAGATAATCTGACTATCCCAAACATAATTGAGAAATCTAAAATGAGACCGGTACTGAAGATCTGATCCTCTGGTCAGAAAACATTTGGCCACATTATCAACAAAATGTAAATGCATCTCCTCTCTAATCCACACATCCAGTAGCAAATACCAAAAAGAGAAAAATAAACGATCCAAAAGGACAGTCAGCATACTTGCGGAGGGGAAAACGCGAGACAAAGTGTTGCCTGAGACTTTTACAGGATGTAAATTTGACTCGAGGAAGTGATGTGCACAGCAATCTGCATTTTCACGAGGGAAAGGCAAATCAATGTCAATGCTGGGTTTAATTGTAATCAATTCCGATACACGATGCATGTTAATTCCAAACATAATGGAGGGTCAAGGAACGTATTCTCCTGCACACCGAAAGTCTCCAGACCTGTTTTGCATTTAAACATAGTTAGCATAATGTACCTGTATAGTAGCGTCAGGCAACTCATCATGATTCAGAAGGTTTGTGCTCATCGCTTGGAATCGAGCCCGGATGAGATATATATGAGCCACCAATCATTTAATGAATTTTAATTAATCACTTTTTAGATGCTAAAGATTTACACACTTGTGCTTTAGATAAAAGCATCCACTAAATGGCACATGATACAAGGTCACTGCTGAGGGCCTACAGTATCAAACCTAGGCAGACAGCTACTCTACAGAGGAGAGCTTCACAATGTAAGAAGTAATGTGCATTATCCCACATATCCTTTTAAGAACCACACTGATCTCTGACCACTACTCTACTTCTAATGCATAGCTAATGCCTACTGGCCTTGAGAGGAAATTGGTGACCCACAATCGGACCGATGGGAACATTTCACCATCCAAAGGTGATATTTTTCTGTTTTTGTTACCTCAGGCTTGAATACTAAAGTAATATATACCTAGTGGCTTGTATCCAAAGTGAGGTTTTATTAACAAAGGTCCCAGAAAGAGTCAAACCCTTCTTCTCAACAGTAGAGTCGTGTTCTGCTGTATTAGATTTATCACACCGTCCTTCAACCTGAGGACCCAGATTCAAGCCCCCAGTTTCGCCCTGTTGACGTGTCCTTGAGCAAAGACACTGAACTCCCTACCAGCACCACAGCTGCTCCTCTGTACTGTCGCTGAACCTGCGCTCAGTCAGGTGGGCAGCTGAAGAGACAACTTCCTTGCGGGAATAAATAAAGTATCACAGTCAGGTGTGTGGCCTGCTGTTAGCTTCCCACAGCCAAAAAGCACAATCGATAGCGGAGTAAACAGAGGGACCTGGCAAAGAGTGGAGGTGGCTGTGTACTGCATGATGGATCTCAGCCAACATGGATTGACTGGACTCCCCACCTGGTGCGCCTCTTCATTACCTCCTCATGCCGCATGAATTCTTAAACGCGTTTTGAGGCTTGTTAAGTGCAGTTTTCCTTCCAAGTGCAAGTGGGTCCGTGTGTGTGTGCGTGCGCGTGCACATCCGCAACAATTGGCCACTTTTCCAGAATAAATATTGAAAGTCTTTAGGTGGTTTTCAGCGGAGACTTAGTGAGCTCGGCATCATCTTTTTAAGCTACTTTCCTCTAAAGCCGTTTAAGATGGCTCTAAATGTTTTAGGTGTGCAGGAGAGTGTGTGAGGTGGGATGGGGCGTTGGGGGAGGGAGGGAGGGAGGGAGGGGCGGGTTGATCCGTTCAGGTTGACAAAAACACACCAATTGGATTTATGGGAGTGATCTCTCCTTTGGTAGAGGAAAAAAGAAAGCTTGCACACTGCAAGGCTCCAAGTTGAGTGTATTTATTTTATACGGGGAAAAGGTAACGTTTCGGGCAGCACCCTGCCCTTCCTCAGAACTCTACCATTTTCTGCCTCGAGCTCTGCACCTGCCCTATTCAGGCTTGGATGTGTGTGTCTTGACTTTTTCTCAAGTGATCTCTCCTTTCTCTCCCTCAGAGCGCTCTTCCTAGGGCTGTCCAATAACCCTCATATCACTGATCTACACCTGGACATCAGCAGCTGTGAGGTACGGTCTGTCAGTCTATGTCGCTGATATTGTTCTATCTGTTATTCTCACTTCTTAAAGCACTCCGTTTCCATGTGGCTATGACATCATCCTCTCTCTCTCTCTCTCTCTCTCTCTCTCTCTCTCTCTCTCTCTCTCTCTCGCTCAGTTGAGGGCAGCAGGTGCTGGGGTGATTCAGGAGCTGTTCCCTCGAGTTTCCTGTGTGGGCACCCTGGACCTCTCGGACAACGGTGAGTTTCCTGTGTGGGCATCCTGACAGGTACACATAACAACAGAAAACCTCATTGCCTCATTAAAGGGACATTAAGTAATCTACAGTATAGGAACCCCCCCCCCCCCCCCCCCCCACACACACACACACACACACACACACACACACACACACACACACACACACACACACACACAGGTGCAGGCCCTGCCCCCTCCTACTCCTTATAATTAATACAAGTAAAGGCACCTTTTCACAATAGAGTAAGCTCTTTAATTAAAGCAGACACATGCTTTTTTTGTGTGCTTTTGTTGGCTTGAGAAAGCGCCTTTTTAGTCTTTGTTGCCGACGTGTCTTGCAGCACCGTCCTCCATGCTTGAGCAGTTGCAAGCAGGTGTGTGTGTGTGTGTGTGTGTGTGTGTGTGTGCAGGGGGTGTGTGTGTGTGTGTGTGTGTGTGTGTGTGTGCAGGGGGTGTGACGATGGTGTCTCTATGAATATCAATGGGCAGGGATTTTCTTTTTTTTTCCCACACGAGAGTTCGGGCCAGAAAGTGAGTCACTGGTATTGATCAAAAACCCTACAAGACAAAAATTATGGTCGTTTTGTGCCATGGGGCAGGAAAAATTGCACATATATCCCCTTTGAATATGAATTAATATTTTGTCTTGTCGCTTTATGTTCAGGAATTACACTTAAGTTGTTTCTGCAGCAGTTTCATGCACACTCTGTTATTCAACACTTATATTAAGGATTTTGTTCAATTTCCATGTTCCCACGGGTCCTTGAAATCCTTTGATGTTTTTGAATTTGAGAAAAAAACAGGTCTTGAAAGTTTTTGGAAATAGACATCACTAGACATGGGTCATTGAAAGTGCTTCCATTTTATTTGGTAAAATAATAGAAATTGAAGTTATTTAAAAAAAAAATCTTATCCTGTAACACAGCACATTTGAGAAGTGTTCACACATTCAAGCCTCTCTCTCATTTGAATTGTCGGTGAGCTTCTGTAAAACCTGATAGTTCTCATTACAAACATTCTCAGTGTTTTAGCAGTAAATAACCTTGATCCGAGTCTCAAACTATGCCGTGTTTGCCCTGGAAAGTCCTTGAATAGTCTTGAATTTGAACTATGAATTCCATATGCAATCTGAATGCTGTGTCTGTTGTGTGGTGTGCAGGTTTGGATGCCGACTTGCTGGCTGTCATCCCAGCCTTCTCCAGACACCCCTCCCTCAAACACCTGATGCTGGGGAAGAACTTCAACATCAAGGGCAGGTGAGGCCCGGGTGCGATGGTGCTGAAGATGAGTAGGAGGATGATGCTGAGAATAATGATGTGTGTTTTCCTGTCCTCTGAATCCTCAGGGTGCTGGATGAAACTCTGCAGAAAATAGTTCAGCTGGTGCAGGAGGAAGAGTGTGTGAGTTGGATTATGTAGCACGCACACACACACACACACACACACAAATCCTTCATTACACAGAACATATACACAGAATTACGCCTACTCATGTCTGCACATAAGGAGATTTGCATTCTCACACACATTCTCTCACACCCGTGCGCACGCGCACACACACACACACACACACACACACACACACACACACACACACACACACACACACACACACACACACACACACACACACACACACACACACACACACACACACACACTTTAAATAGTAACTAAACCCCCCAACCACTTTTCAGCTGAAAACCAATGTAATTTATATGTCAATTTAGTAGTGTTGATGGATTCAGGTCCAAATTTGAATGTATTTGAATGCTATTGTGTTGTATGCCTAGCGACTGCCCTCTCCTGTTTGAAACCTGGCTATTGGAATTGAATTTTGCCATTGGCTGACCTTGGTCCACGTCTTGGACCAACCCCCCGATCAATAGTCCCCCTTTGGTGGGTGACAGCAATGATGTGCCTGGTCGTCGGTTGTGTCAGTTAATTTGAATTGTGTGCGGTGGAAAGTTGTGGTGTTGTCTGTCTGTCTGTCTCTCTGTGTTGGGGGGGGGGGGTGTGCAGCGACGGCTAGTTGATACTTTTTTCATAATCTAGAGGCGCTTTTTTTCCAGGGTAGAAGCACTTCAGCCAAAACTCTGGGGTGTAGTTACTTTTTAAATTCCTATATCCTCCTCACACAATGCAAACATGCACACAAAACAAGCACGCACGCACGCACGCACAGACACACACACACACACACACACACACACACAGTATACAGTATACAGATGGAGGTACGTGCCCAGTGAATGATTCATTTCGTCTCAGTTTATTCTCAAGGCTCCCTGAGGCTCTTCTCTGTGCTCTCTGCTCTGAAATCCAGCATGACAAGTAGCTTCCTCAATTATTTACCAGTGTTGATGGTGATCGCTCACAACCATGAACTCACAGCGAGCACGTGCACAGATGTGTGCACGTGCACAGACGTATGCACGTGCACAGACGTGTGCACGGGCACAGACGTGTGCACGGGCACAGACGTGACGTGTGCACGGGCACAGACGTGACGTGTGCACGGGCACAGACGTGGCGTGTGCACGGGCACAGACGTGTGCACGGGCACAGACGTGTGCACGGGCTCCAGACGTGTGCACGGGCACAGACGTGTGCACGGGCACAGACGTGTGCACGGGCACAGACGTGTGCACGGGCAGACTGGCAGAGGCACAGATTGGGGCATAAACGCACTCATAAATGCACATTTAATGTGTTTTTGAGAGAGCGGCCTGTTTGTCAGTTTCGTAATTAAACCAACACAAAAGCGTCCATGTGTTCCTGTGAGATCGTTCGGTCCGGTGCTCCATGCTAACACTTTAGCATGCACTATGTTGAGTGATGGCAGGGCGACTAGCATTATCCTGAAAGTGAGAAAATTAGAATGTCGAAAGAATCTCTTGTGCTTCAGCCCCTCCAGAGAGGGAGGTCGGTGCAACGGAACCCAAAGAAGATACTGGAGCACACGATTCACTGGAACAATATTTAATAAGGTGCAGAGAAGGTTGAATCTGAAGAAGACGCTGCGTGCGTTGAAACTTCAGTCTTTGCACCTTATTCAATATTTTTTCCAGTGGATCGTGTGCTCCAGTATCTTCTTTGGGTTGAGTCGCTGAGAAGTGGCCCATTGAAGTGTTTTTGAGAAATTATCACTTTGAGCAGTTCTGGGACTGGGACCCGAAAGTCAACTGCTGATATTCACTCCTGCAGTGTCAGGTCATATTGTAATATTTCAACTTTTATAAGTTGCTATAGGTTTTATAAGTTATTATTACCTCTATATTATTATCACTTTAATTATTCTCGAAATGCTATGACTTGTAATAGTATGACATTATTGGGTATGAACACCTCGGCCCGAGGGCGGAGTGCACTCCCGGTTTGTGGAGCGATTTAAGCAGAGCGACAGAGCGATTCCAAAGGGTTGAATCGAGCGACAGGGAGAAAAATAAATATCTCGGCGTGAACATAGCTTTTAAGTTGACACAAGCCAATCTCTCACAAAAACCTGGTGTAGTCCTTTACCACACAGACATGCACTCACACCCTTGTCACCCCTCATCGTCTCTCTCCTCCTCCAGGCCCTGCAGTCTCTGTCCCTGGCCGACTCCAGGCTCCGGCAGCGGGGCACGGTGCTGGTCAACGCCCTGGGCTCCAACACCTGCCTGCGGAGGGTGGACCTGAGCGGCAACGCCCTGGAGGACCAAGGGGCCAAGATGCTGAGCAAGGCCCTGCAGATCAACACCACGCTCAGGTGTGTGTGTCTGCGTCTTCAGATCAGCTCTCCTGTGGGAGCGAAGAGGCAGGGACGGACTGATGTGCTGCAGATCAGTGCGCTCATGTGTAGAGTGCCGCAGGCCAGGGATGACATGTTTTTGTACAGTAGGCTCACCCGGAAGTTTGCATTGCGCTGGGTTCCCTCGTCTCAAGTTTTTTTTTATGGGTTTTTGGTTAACCCGAAATAAGGTATGTGGTTAACAAAAGTGTTCAGCAAGATCACCTTCACAAATAAACACCATTTTTATTATTTTTGGAGCGTATCATAAACTTTTGTTAACCGCAGACCTTACTTCATGCATCTAACGAAGAGACCCATTAAATAATAAAAACATTGACTTGCTACCGCATTTCCGGGTTTGAAGACTCATTCCTGCGGCACTCTGCAGAGAGCAGAGGGGGAAGCTGGAGGGAGGGGGGAGGTTTTAGAGGACAGATGAAAGAATAGGGGCAGAGGGGAAATTAAGATGTTAGGTATGGTGGTTCGAGCGGAGAGGATGTGCTGAGGTTGCTGAGAGGCAGAACAGAGAGATCAATGCGGCACTGAAGAGAATTTGGGGGGGGGGGGGGGACCAAAAACATGAACCATGTTGAAGATAAGACGGTAGGACGGTGAGAAGAGAGGGGTAGAGATGAAAAACCAATGCCCTTCAGGCTTTCAGTGTAATGTACCATCACCCCCCCAAGTGATGGGGGGAGGGTGGAAACGGAGGTAGCATCGCCCCCCGGGGGGTAAGATACAAGCTCTCAGATGGGCAGGAAAGAGCTAGGGGAAAAGGACAGAAGTAGGAAGGGAAATCATATGGACTACAGAATGAGATGAAGGGAGAGAGCGAGGGATGGGGGGGTTGTGAAGGAGTGTGAGAGAGAGAGAGACCACCTAAGGAGTGTGATTTGGGGCTTTTTTCACCAATTCAATTTCTAGGGCAGAGCGAGCGAACGGGGGAGGGCGAAGAGGAGGAGGAGGTGTAGGGATGAAAGTTGAAGGGGGCCAGAAAATGAAGTGTTTCTACCCCGTCGAGTGTAGGTGGAGAATCCGCTCTGCGAAATACCGAGCGCTCATTAGTTGCATGGCGGCCCGCTCGCACAATGCTAATGTTTGGGATTCTGTGCACTCATATTCTGCGACTGCCGCAGAGGAAAGTAGTCCCGACAAATCTCTGCTTAATCTCTGTGTGATGTATTATTTGTGCAGCTGCATGGTCAGATGCTGTTGTAACTGGGGTAGTATGCCCACTGCGGGTTTGGGTGTGCAGTAGCATCTCGTGAAGTGATGTTTTCGGGGCTTTAGAAAACGACTGATCTTTCCGCACCCCCCCCCCCCCCCCTCCTCCCTTTTTCTTTCTCTCTCTCTGTCTCTCCCTCCCCCTCCCTCTTTCTCTCTGTCTCTCTCTCCCTCCCCCTCCCCCTCTCTCTTTTCCCATTCCTTTCGGGTTTGATCCCTCTCAGGAGTGTGACGTGGGATCGCAACAACACCACAGCGACGGGCTTCCAAGATGTGGCGAGAGCCTTGGAGCAGTAAGCCACACACACGCACGCACGCACGCATACATACACACACACACACGCACACACACAAACACACACCATAAAAATCCTTGAAGAGGAACACACAAACACATGTGTGTTTTTTAACAGTGCCCCACACGCGCAGACCCACCCACCCGACCACACATAAACACACACAAACACACACACTCACCTCTTCGAGCAAACCCAACTTCAGCACAGCATAATGAAAGGCAGATAACTATCTCAGAACCTAGCTGTACAGTGTTTACTATTACACCACGTTTCATCACTCTACTGATATGGTTGCTAGTCATGCACCTTCCGTGTGTGTGGCTGTGGCTGTGTGTGTGTGTGTGTGTGGCTGTGTTGGGGTATCAGGGACAACTGTGCGGGGGGGGGCAAATCCCCCCCTGGGCATTTGCTGCTGCTTGCTTCAGATAAAGGTTGTAAGCTCACCTGTAACTATCGGTGACATTCCTGATACCATCCACTTCCATGATCTTTAGACATGTTGTAAACGCATCCCAGCATATCGGCGACATTTTGGAACCCTCAGTATTGTGCTATAAGGCTAACTAAAAGTGGCGTCAAGTAAGCAAGTCTTGTTGGAGTGGATATCACAGTGCAACCATGTTACGGTCAAACTACCCATTTCACTATATCACGTTGTATTTGCAAGGGGTATATATACACCCCATCGCTGTATGTGTGTTTCTCTTAGGGTTTACATTTAATTAAATTAGATTTTGTCCAATATTCAAATATTCCTGAATTGCATTTTGTGTTAAAAATAAATATTATTTCTATCTAACTTTTTAGCCAGATTGGATGGTTTTCTTGTCAAAAGTTATGCCGCCTCAAAGCTTTCTGGGAAATATCCAAACAATGCTGGTGTTTGGACTGAGAGAGCCTGGTGACGCGAGGTTTGGACAGGAGAAGGGAGGGGATGGTGGAAGGGAGAAACATGAGCAGCAGATCCATTCACAGCGCTAGCTGGCTTTCACTGAAACTACACACCCTTTTTTGAAAAACTGACACGATGAACGCTCTGATTTCTTGGGGTTGCATATCTCTTTAAATGTAAATGCTAATTATTATTGCTGATGTGATTTTTATGCATGTTTTATTTCCTCCCTCCCACGCCTTGTTCATTCTCAATCTCTCTCGCTCTCCTCTCGTTAGTAACTTTACACTGCAGTACATGCCCCTCCCCCTCAGTGATCTCACTCAGGCATACCGCAGCGCCCCGGAGAAGATGGACCAGGCCCTGACCAAGGTGAGAGGGGACTGAGAGTTTCATGTTTTGTTTATTAAAGTTTAACTAGGCAGGGTACAACGGTAAAAACACCGTTTTCAAACAGTGAATCCTGAGATGTGTCAGCAACAGCAATTAACATCAGCACAAGCTATATATACATAAACCATAAATAGGTAATTTAAATAAGCTAGGATAGGTCATTTATAAAACCGTTTTAAGAGCATGAGGAAGAAAAGAGTTGATGTCTTTTGGTTCTTCTCGTGGGCACGACGTATACCCAAATACATAAACAAACAGACTGAGACAACATATATAGACAAGAAGGTAATGAGGAACATGAGGGGCTGCTGGGAAGGTAGGAGCACAGGGGAGGAACAGGGAGATCTGATTGGTCAGAGGGTTAACTCAGAGCAGGGCAGGGCTAACGAGGCAACATTGAGGGCAGGTGTGGAGGAAAGGAGCACACAAGTTTCCAGAGAGTAGTTGGAGTTCAAAGGGCACATGGTTTGAACAGTCCTCACATAGACTTAAATGGCTACTAAAAAGGGGTACTAAAAAGTTATGCGTTCGATCCTCAAGATGGCGGCCACAACAAACAAGATCAAACTAAACAAAGTTCATGACAGTATAAAGAGGCGGAGGATGGACAAAATCATGGCAATACCTAAAAGGGTGAGACTGACTTATCGCCGATTAATGGCCTTTAATTAAATAATCATCACCAAGTTATGTCGATCTGATATTTGACATATTCTACATGTTCAATCATGTTTTTGTAAATTAATTCTTCATTTAAAAGCCTGATCTATCTCAGAGTCTGCTGCTCCATTGAATAGGTGTGATGGGTCACTAGATGCTCCTTAAGGAACTACTTGTTTAAATGCTGTTTCCACTCTGCCAAGACTGAAATAGTTGAGAAAAACAGAGTACTTGTTTTGTTGGCATAAAAACTATTTAATTTAAAGATATTGAATAGCGGCACAAAATATCGGCATTAGTATTGGCCTTCTAGCGTTTGAACCTAATAAGGAGTTGGGCCATGCTTTGCCTTCAGAACAGCTTGGCTCCTCTTTGGAGTGATGTCATGCATACCAAGTGCTTTTCCTGCATTACTTACCAGCTTTGTTTTGTTTAGACTCTCTCATAGAGGTGTTGATTTAATTCTGGGATTATTTGTGCTTTGTCCATTTCATGGACAGACTTTTCTGTTAAGTCTGTCTATTTCAGTCTGTCTGTCCGCTTCAACTTGTTCCCAGTGTTTCTCTTTGCTGATGCAGTTCGCTCATGTTTGGTATATGCTGACTGTCATCATTTATTTATATATATATATATGTATATATATATATATATATATATATATATATGCACTGACTCATTAGTTGCCTCATGTTGATTTGAAAACTCGCATAAAAGTGAAACTTTTTAATTAAAGCTGACAACTACGTATTATCATTCAACTTAATGCGACTTACCTGCTGTGTGGCTGCCTTTGCACTTGTGATTTGGTACTTTTTATGTGGTATTTCAATCATTTTGTTGACAATTATTGTCTATGTAGATTTCTCGACAAGCGTTCTTTGGTTATGATAGTGTTTTGACCTGACTTGTTAAAATAAGACAGTTTCATTCTTAAAGAGGTACGTAAATACTGCTGGTTTGGAAGATTTCTTAAAATATGCTTCATAACAAGCTTAACGAAGCCTTTTCTGGTACAATACTATATAATATATAACCCTTTTCGTATGTACTGTATATGCAGTGTTTCGCTAAGGGTTTTTGTTTTCTATCCGTCAAGCTGATAGATCCTTGAAGGGGACCTTGATTCCATCTTTCTTTACATAAGATGATTAACCAAAGCAGCTTCCGCCTGCTGAGTCAAGGAAACTAAATCTAAGGCATCCCATTTTTTATTCCGGGGGATCAAAATCTTCTCTCCAGTCTTCTGTATTACCATGCAAATGGACTCGTCTCCTGCCTCCTGCTCCCTGCGCTTTGTAAACACCTGTCATCTCCAATCCTCTCCCTCCTTGTTTGTTTTGTGCGTGTGCATTTGCATGTGTGTGTGTGTGTGTGTGTGTGTGTGAGACAGATCCAGCGGGCCCTGCTGAGGAACAATCAGACTCAGCGTTTCTCTCAGAAACAGGCTCTGCGGCTGCACCAAGGCCTGGTCACCAGCACCGCCGAACAGGTGCGTGTCTTTAGACTGTATGTACACACGACTATGAACAAGTCCAGCCAACACTTTTATTTTGATGTTCACAGCTTTGACTGACACTTCTTGTATCTCTGTATATGTGTGTGTGTGTAGGTGATGGAGCGGCTGTGTGCGCGTGTCCAGCAGCAGGTGTGTGTCCTGAGAGGCTGTGAGGAAGGAGAGGACGTCCAGGCTGCCAGACAAATCCTCAAAGAGGCCAGGAACTCGAGGGCAGTGAGTGGAGTCCCTGTTCATTGTTGACACAACTGTTGCAGCGCCATCTTGAGGACCTATTTGATGACCTCTATTTGCTGCACAATTGGGAATGGAGTGTAACACTAGTGTCAAACTATACATCGCATCACTTATATATTGACATTGTGAGTGAGAGCAGAAGTACTGTAGCTGAAGGGTTGGATGTATAATATATGTGTGTAGTGTTACATTAGTTTGAACGATCACAGTTTTAATGTGTGAATTTAGTAGAAAGTGCAGCATGTAAAAGTCTTGTCGAGTGAATTATGATATCACGCTCTTAAGGTTGGCTCCATAGGATCCCATTATAAACGTTGGAAAAAAGTATATAAAAAGTTTAAACGAACTGCGATTTCTCAAAAAAGTACAAAGGTTATCAAAATGCTGAATAAGTAAGTACTAAAGTACTAAAAGTGGTAGTGACCCGTTTAAAGTTTGACTGGAGTTTCTAGACTGAGAGTAGTTGGAGTTCAAAGGGGGCACGGTTTGAACAGTCCTCACATAGACACTGAAAAGTTCTGTGCTGCGTTCAGCCCTCAAGATGGCAGCCACAACAAAAACATCACGCGACTGAAACCTGTGTGTGTGTGTGTGTGTCGTATAAACACCATTACATTTTCATGTCACTGAACATGATTCTTGATTCTTCTTTCATTCAGCATGTCAACTGTCTATTCTCTGTTAAATTAAGTATTTCCACCCTCTCTTCCCTGTGTGTGTGTGTGTGTGTGTGTGTGTGTGTGTGTGTGTGTGTGTGTGTGTGTGTGTGTGTGTGTGTAGCTGTATCCCTCTCTGTGTGAGCTGGCCCATGTGCTGTCAGTGGACGGCCCTGTCAAACAGAGGCTGGACACACTGGCTGGAGAGCTGACCAAGTCTGCCGACAAAGAGCTACAGGTAGGTAGGGATGGAGTGTGAACCAGGGCTATCATCATACAGTAGAGAACCAATTCCTGATGCATTCATCCATGCCGAGGGAGACGTGCACCCACTTTTAAGCAGTCAAGCAGCTCTGAATGACGTTTAAATTGCCCATGACGAGAGTGAGGTTTGAAGACATTATAAATTCGATCCCCGGAAGCAGTAGCGCAGGACAAGTCAATTGGGACAAAAGCAGCACACCCTGAGGAGTGTTCTGGGAAATGTTGTGAGTGTTTAGGCTGCCTTCTGCGCTGCCTCCAAATCTATTTTAAATGAACTCTGCCATCATTGTATAACCCTGCATGGTGTGCTTCTCCTCCCGTTTGAGCATCTTGCGCTCGGCTACATTCTAAATGAGCAAAGATCAAGCTCATTTCAATCTGGAGGGGAAAAAACAGCGAGTGAATCTTTACCTTGATGTATGCGCATTCGGTTGCCCCAAACCCAGTGTGAACCGGTGGGAGACTGATTGATAGATGGATGTATGGATGGAGGTGTGAACTGATCGTGTGCAAATGAATTTGAGACTGATGGCCGCATTGCAGATGAGTGGAAGATGAAAACGTGTGGAATGCATGGGGGGGGTGAATTGAAAAAGCAAAGCATATAGATGATATACCCTATGGATGGAGAAGTGTGAATATATAAATGAGAGGAACATGGAGCAACGGATTAAAGGAGAGAACTTGATGAATTGAAGATGGAGTGAATGTGTGGTTGGTAATGTGGAAGGAAGGTCAGGAGGAGAGATTTGGGAGCCATGGAATTCAAAATCTGAATGATTAGAGTTTGATAGTGTTGAGTATTCATGATTATGTTAATACAGAGATTATGGTTACGTAAGAATAAAGATTTTGGTCCAAAGGTCATAGAGACACTGCGGAGTGCGTCACAGTTGGCCCACCGATGGGGAAACTGGATCGCTAGTTCACACGCAAAAACGGCCATCGGGAGGAAATCTGATCGGATATGGACAGTCTGACAAGGTCTTTCCTGTTTTCAAGTAGATTAATCTGTCTAAGAATTATTTTAGCACACTGCCTCTGTGAGACAGGAGAATGTATATACTGTAGAAAAAAATGAACTTAATCATCAGTGTCCTTTCATTCAATAAATCTGGATAATAAATGATCCCACACAGTGGCCTGATGTGAAATACTTAGAGATTTACCAGTAACATTACTTGATTTAATCACCAATTAAGATAATATATATTGATATTTAATCATTTCACTTCATACTGTATTTAAAAATCTGGAATACAGCTACCGGTATGCTTTTCAGACGAGTTTGAGTGACTGAGGGGACATTGCTGTTAAAGTGGATTGATGAGAAGTTAACTCTCATATCATTAGAAGATAACAAGTCAGTGAGATGTCTCATTACTTTTGGACCCTGTGTTTGATTACTGGCAGTCAATACAGAGCAAAATATCCTGAGACCCATCACACATGAACACAACCAATGCAACTCATCTGTTTTATAGAGAGGAAGTGGCTTGTTTTGCTGGGGAGTACAAAAAAACTTTAGCTGGTGATTTTGTACATTTGTTGTCTTCGCAGCCCACCACACAACAGCTTTTAGCCATGTTTAATTAAAGGAAGATGACGCTGGTGTATGGAAGTGAATGGAGAGCTTTCCCCTATGATGGTATCTATGAGATTTGGGTATCTGAACATTCCAGACTCACAGTTCTGTGGAAAACACACCAGATGTTACTTTAGATGTTATTCTTTAATGATGAAGCAGAGTCAGTATTCTTGAGTTCTAGGCTCTTAAGATGTAAACATGGGTCCAAAGGTCACATAGGATTGTAGCTTACTATGGGTACTTCTCCATTTCTTCCTGGACAGTGTAATACATGTGGGTGTCTTGGCCTCCAGGTGATAGTGGACTCCATGGTGTCGCTGTGTCGGGAGTTGTGTCCGATGTCCTGCTCAGCTGCCGAGAGACTCAACCCGCCGCTGTCCTCCATCTCGGAGCAAGTTTCCATCCCGCGCACGGCCATCCACGATGCCCTGATGGAGAGGGCTGCCGAGGACATCAACAGAGCCCTCGAGTAAGACAGGGAGGCTGACATGTCCTTGGCTTGGAAAGCTGTTCAGCAGTTTCACCTGCTCTTATTATCCCATTCTTCTTCTTCCCTTTTCAGGGAGGTGAAGTTGTCCGTGGTCTCCTATCTGACCAACTCCATAGTGGATCAGATTCTACAAGAGCTGTACACCACTCATAAAACCCTGGTACTGGTAATATCCCTTTACTGCATGACATCTTGTAGGATCATAGGGGAAAATAATAGGGTCAGTTGGTTTAATTTGAGCTACAAAAACCCTGCTTTCCCTGTGTATTCAGTGATTTGAACAGTATATGTGAATAAGATATGATCTATTTTTATGAGTCGACATTTTGCTGTAAAATAACTTCCGGTGTCTTCCAGGGGAAAAGTGTACATTCGACATGGAGTTGGTTATCTAAATATTATATATATTATATTAATATATCCTGCACGTTGCCTTGCCCTCTTACTGTGAATACGGTTGCATTGCATCAACTTCAAAAACCAATAAAACCCATTGATCACAGCTATATGTCTTTAATCATTGATGAATAAGGACAACACGGCCTGCAGCCAGATTAGTCCGTGGCAACGATTTGCAACCAGCGTGCCACAGATTCAGCTCAGGTACACCCCGGGATTGTGCTCAAATGTCAAGAAAGTCAATACGCAACCAATTTAATTGATTCACCTCATTAAAGAGATAGTTCGGTTTGTTTGAAGTGGGGTCCTATGAGGTACTTGCATACAGGCAGTGTACTACATGCAGTAGAATGCAGCCGTCCCAATTTGGAGAAATTGAGACCGGCTGCTTCAGGCAAGTAGAGCTGTCTGCTGGTTTGTGAAGGGGTCCACGAGCAAAAATGTAAGAAAAACAACATAAATGCTTCCATACTGCTCACCTGGCATAATCCAAGTCTCCACAAGCCCTGAGATGCCAAGTTGACTTGAAAATATGTCATTTACACCCTGTTTTTAGTAGCCAGGTGCAACAGTACGTGCTAGTACAACAAGTGGAGTTGCTGCACCTGGCTACATTGAAGATTTGAGCTAAAACAGGGTGTAAATTGTGTATTTTCATTTCAACTTGGCATCTACTCGCTCGACGCAGACGGTCTCAATTTCTCCGTGCTGGCTGCATTCTACTGCATGTAGTACACTGACGGTCTGCAAGTACCTCACACAACCCCACTTCAAACAAACCAAACTATCCCTTTAATATTCACTAGCGTGTTGATAATCATTTGCTGCCAAGTGCAGCAGTTCATTATCTTTCTTGGATCTCTTTCAGTATGCGAGACATTCTCGATACACTCCCAAGATTTTCACCAAGTCTCCATGGCCACCGACCAAGGTTGTGAACTACAAAATGAAGGCATCCGCTCGTGTTCGAAGGAGGCACCAGCGTTCAATTTTGTTGCACGCCGCTGCCGATTATTAGAACTAAATAAGCACAGACTGAGTTGAAAGCTTTTTTGTTGTTGTTGCAGCTACTGTTACTTTGAGGAACACTCTGTATCCACCTCTGCAGAGGCGCGTGGGCAGAAGAAACGGACGCGGAGACGGCAAAAGCAAATACATCTGAGTCGATCAAAGAGCGCGATTAGGCGCCGCGCGTCCTCCCTCCCCGCAAAATTAAGTTGTTTAAAATTCCGACACCGGAGGGGGAGGCAAACACAGACGTTTGGCAATAACTGCATCTGCTCCCACTCCTCCGCTTTGCATTCCCTCCACTGTTTGTCCACCGCTACATCGCAATCTCTGTTCTCGCTTTTGCTGCAGTGACAGTTTGTCCTCTATCGCGCTCCGAGCTTTAATAAACGAGAAAATTGATTTTATTCATATTCTCGCAAACAAGGAAAAAGTAGCCTTTGTTTTGTCTGCAAGCTTTCTTGGGTACAAGGACAGATAGAGGGATAGGAAAGATATTGTTGCAAGTGTCATGAGTCATCACTGCGTGTGTGTGTGTGCGCGTGTGTGTGTGTGTGTCTTTGTGTGCATGTGTGTTTCGATGTGTGCGTTTGGGTCAGCTGCAGCAGGTGTCCCAGGCAAAGCGGTGGGATGATGGCGGGACGGGCAGACGCACCGTCAGACAGGCCAGATTAGCAGAGTCTCTGGAATTCCCTGATGAGGATCTGGGCGTCAACCTGGGAATAGTAAGTGTGTGATTGCCTGGGTCCAGACCTTCCAATCCACTCACTCCACGGAGTCGAGTTAGAAGATGGAAATGAGTGTAACGAGTTGACACTTCGGTCTGATATCAGGCTCGCATGCTAATACTTATGTGTAAGTGAAAGAGTCTGTTTCTTTTCTTTTTAAAGGTGCTATTAGTGCTGTTTTTGAGCATCGATACGTTACTGTCAAATGAATTGTGATACCTTGGCATAATTCTAAACAAATGAGGTCATGATGACTTGGGATGTAACGATATAACCGCTTTAAGGTATCAAGCAACCACGGTTAATAGCCAAGGTTATTAGTATTTCATGGGATTAACACCATGAAATACCATATGCCATGGTAGATACCGCACTGTGAAATCTCATATCGTTACATCGATCATAACATTTATCACCTTTAACCATACAGTATTACTTGCTTTGTTGTTCTCAAAGTCTGTGCAAAGATCTATTTGCACACTTCTGAGTAAATTTCACTTTAAATAATTTGGCTTGCATTGACTCATTGTCATTGTGCGGTTATCTCCTTCTGTCAAAAGGACACCATGGCTATCAAGAAGCGGAGCTCCAGGACGAGAAGAATCCGGCCCGTCTCCACCAGGCTGAGTGAGCTTTATGTCTTGCCTGGTGGCTAAGAGCCCTCAAGTGCTCATACAGCACATTACTTTTACAATAATGGCAGGGTCAGGGTCAATTGACTTTGTATTTAATCAACTGAGAAAGTGATTTTCCTTCAGAAAAAAAGATGACTTTGAAAAATGTTGGCCATAAAAAAGCTCTTATTTTTGACTTTATAAAGAAATAATTGTGAGTAAGTGCTCTTTCATAAGTTAATGAATTGCAGCTTCGGTCTAGGTTTTGACTGCAGCAGAATGACAGTGGATTGACCTTAAGCCTGGTTCATATGCATTGTGTATATATTTGTCACTTTTGCCACAATGCTCTCTCCTGTCTCGCCATCTCAGGTCTAGGTGAAGACCCCTGCCCCTCCCCGACCCCCGTCGCTCCGCCCTCCTCCTCCCCCCTGTCCCGCTCGGCATCATGGGAGTGTCTGTCCACCCTCCCCACAAACGGCTCTCCCTTGCGTCACGTGACCCACGTAAGGCCGCGCCCTCCACGGAGACACCGGACGGGACACCTTCCCTCAGAGGCTGTGAGTTGACGCCAAATGACCTGTGAATGAACTTTGACCTTGTTCTGACCTGTGGACAGTGATCAGCTTTTCTGGCAGGCTTTCCTAATGGGGGAGCCGCAATTCTGACCCTAGATCCGCACTTAGAGGCAGCTTCCCCTCCATAAAGAAACGGTGGGTTTTTACATGATCTGTGACCCCAAGATCCCATCCCAACTTCTAGAGTGGGCAATGGCATAAAGTGAGATACATTCTATGTGAGATACACTTTATTTAGTTTTCTGCTCACAGTTTTGTAAACCTAGCACTTTGCAAATGGTATCTGTACTTTTTCTCAGGCCATGGAGAAGGTCTGAGTGCCTGTGGCAGTTTTTCTGAAGTTGTTGTGCTAGTGGCACAGTTGCAGATATTTTTCTGACCCAGTTCTGAACCCACACTACAGCACAAAGTTCAGTCCATTGTGTTACATTACATTACATTACGTCATTTGGCAGACACTTTTATCCAAAGCGACAAACTTCTGAAGGAAGTTTGTGTTCCACACAAAGAGCAGAGGACGCCGAAGATATGAGCGAGTGAACTGAAGCCGACGCACACGTAGCTTAAGTTTGTCTTATTTATGTCTCTTGTCTCTATTCTTTGTGAAACTTTTGTTATTCATCTTGTTTTCTAGCGCCAGTGGCACTTTCCAAAAATAAGCTCCTTTTTAAGAAGCGAGCTGTCGCGTGTGTCTCTCTTTCTAAATCGGTACAAACTCACTTAGGGCAGCAATGATGAGGAGGAGTTTTACAAATAGACTTCACCACTGGCAGAAACTCCGGTTTTGCCAGCCGGCCATTTGAAATGATAACAGCCTTTGTCAGCCTTTCAGCTTCTGTTGACATGATGGCATTGATCATTGTTACCCTGTTATCTGCCCCCCCTCCCTCGTGTGTGTGTGTGTGTGTGTGCAGCATTGCTCAGAGAACGGAGGAGTCAGTGTGCTCGAGGATGGATTGCCTGATTTCTACAGCAAGAGAGTGCTCCCTGACAGGTAGCATGAGGTTTTATTTTGTGAAAACGGTTCACATTTGAAAATGGTGGGAAAGGTCTCATTTTGGATTCAAACACCAGTATTTTCACACTATACAGAGTATACTGTACTTGGTTACTTTATGGTATACATCTACAATTTACAGTTCACCTAGACATTCTACGAACATTGACACATCAAAATAGTCAATATAGCAAAAAGCTTTCATTGCGGCAGCATAGGCTATGCCTTCTGTCCAGTTCATGAAACTGCCTCTAATGATATTGGTCATGAAATTCATAATACAAGTAAGAAATGAATACATGTGAGCTGTGTTGAAAACAACCAGTAATCAAACATTCAAAATGCTCTCTTCAGAAAGCAGTAAAATGAAACGACCAAGTCTTTCTCCCTAGCACATCTGTACAAAAAATTATCTCAAGTTCTGGTCCTGGTCTATATAATTTATCTCTGCCTCTCTCTCTCCCTCTCATTGCCAATACCTCTCACCCCATCTCTTCCCCCACCTCCCATCTCCCCTTATTTCCCTCCCCATCAGTCAGCTGTCATCCCTCCATCAGGGCCAGTCAATGCGGAGGAAGAAGAGGCGCGGCGTGCTGTCCATCTTCTCCGGCTTCCGCAAGAACCGCAACTCCACCATCTCCAATCAAGACTCGGAGTAAGTGGGAAGTGGAGGGGGCCCCAGCCCAGCCCGGGAGGCTGTTGTCAAATTAATCCGCAGGGGCATCGACTTCACTGCATAGCTTCCTAAATATTTAATTTGGGGGATTTCTTATTTTTGGAAGAAAATCTTTTCCCTGACACCAACTTGAATTTCTGTCACCACACACATTTATGGTGCTCTTTCCTTCAGATTGCCAACCATAGTGACCAAGGAAGAGGGAAAGTACTCTTGGTGGAGTTACACAGATTAATAATTATAACCGAGGGGGAGAGAACAGCTCTCAGGGGCACTCTCATGGTTTGAAAACTTCAATACAAAAAGGGGTTACCCAGTTCCGAAATGGAGGAGAAAATGGCACTTAGAGAGAGCTACTGTATGTGTTTCAACTGACAGAGGTGCTTAAGGGGGTTAAAAAAAAATCTCGCTGCGGCACTGCAGCTGCACACAGGCGAGGGATCTGTGACTTAAGACAGAGGTCAACATTTACAGCAGTCAGAACAGAAGAGATAAAATAATGGAGGAATAACCTCCGGGCTGGCTATGGAAGGACTTTTTAGCAGCAGTTTATCTTGTTTTGTGGCTTGTTTCACCTTCAGATGATGTTGCTAAACTTAACCCCAGAGATTTGGCTGCCCTCTACAGTACACGCATATATCCCTTTTTTTCCTTGAAGGACAAGAGAACAGAGTGTATGAAGTGCAACAGTACCCAAGATGTGTCAATTGACAGCAGCATTTGCACATTGGTTGTATAGGCAGCACATGCTGTGTACTCTACTCTACATTAGTAACCCAGCAAGAGAAGTCAATTTGAGGGCATCTTACTCACCTCTACCCAGGAGTGTTGGGTCAAGCCTGGGGCACGCCCGAGGACTAGGAGTCACATGATGAATCATGCACCAACATTTGTGTCCGTCCGTTCCAGCAGCGCCTCTGAGAACGTCTACTCAATGATTCAGCACCCTAAGGATCCCGTGACGGCAGAGGCCATGGTTCACGGAGCGAACGGGACCTTGCCTTCGCCGCGGCCCGCGCAGGGCTTACCGCTGCACGGGATGAGGGGTCCCAGCCCCCCCTGCCTCATCCAGAGACAGGTACGGCATAACGGAGCAATGCCACGCTTCTGTGTGGGGGTCTGTTGGTGTTCCCAGGTTCAGGTCCCTGCTCTGAAGTGTCCATGAACAACCGGCTACCAGCTCCAGGCTGCTGCTCTGTAGCTGAGCCCTTGACCTCACTGTGAATAATAACTCAAATATAATAATAACTCAAAAGTGTCACTTATTAATACCGTTTGACCCGTCTGGTCCCAGGCCAGCTCATAAATAAGGATCAAAATAGCAAGCGTCCTACTTCCACTCGCTACGCGCTACACGATGCATTGTTGCATGCTGTGGCCGCCACCTGCTGTTCCCCACCGGCTTCTGGGCGGGGTAGCTGGGGTTTGTTTGTGCAGGTCATCCGAGGTTGTCACAGAGACAGTGGGTGGATTATATGACCCATTTTAAATCTCTCTCCACACACACAGATTATCTAAATTTTAAATTAAATTTTAAATGATCGAATCTCGTGTTTGCCAAAGTAGGGTCCGAATGATCCTCGAGGGGATTCAAGGGCATCCCAAGAAAAATTAGGAATTGTTCAATGTCAGTATAGTTCAATTCACTAGAAATTATTTCTAGTTCTAATCAGATTCTGACTACTGTTATCTCCCCATATCCAGGGTAGAGTAGACAGTTATATAATTCAATACTACTCAAGAACCATAAAGACATTTCCCTATCAGATGGGGTTCCAAATGTATTATTGAGTGATCCTTGACATTTTCAAACCAATGATCTAATGCAGTGGTTCTCAAAGTGGGATCCGGGTACCCCCAGGGGTCCCTGAGTAGGTTCCAGGCGAATCATTTATTTTCACCAATTCCATCCATAAGTAACACAATGACAGAATGCATTACTATTTTGGTCATGGGTACACCTTCTGTAATAAAACATCTAAAAGCAAAAATCTTATCAGATAGTGGACCCTGGGACAAAATCTTATCAAATGGGGGTCTGTGGTCTAATTTGTGTCTTTTTAGGGGTCCTTGAATTTAAAAGTTTGAGAACCACTGATCTAATGTCTCTACCTCGCTCTTTCTCCTCCTCTCCTACTCCCCTCCTCTCTCTCCAGTCCACAGACCTGGTCAGCATGGTGTACAGCTGCATCGGGGCTGATATCGAGGACTCGGACGCCAGCAGCGACGGCGGCAGGGGGATGGACCAAGACACCGACGGGTCGCCAGACGGCCCGGCAGACGCCCGCTCCAACGGCCACGTGACCCCCGCCGACCGGCAGCCAGAGGCGGGCAGACAGGAGAGGATCGTGCCCCTGGCGGACCCACGGACGGAGACGGAGGAGGACGACACCCCCTGCGGGCCGAGGCCAGAGCCACCGCCACAGAGCAGCAAGCCCAGTCTGGCCGTCATGAGGCAGAGACATCTGCAGGAGAGCTTAGGTACTGCAACTGGGACAGCAACTGACTTTGTATTAAAGGTGCTGCATGAGATAGGGTTAGCTAGGTTTGCGTTATTAGCGCAAATATGTTTTCAATTAGATGTAATGTAAGGGCCCCAGCACTGGAACACCTACATGGATTGGAAGTTGGAAACCCTCATTAATGTTTTGGTTGCACCTGTGTTTACCCTGCCTTTTAGACACAAAATGGCTGCTGTGAAAAAGGTCAATTACAAAGTGTTTCATATTCAGTCAAATGACACAGGCAAAACTAAACAAAGGAGAATAAAAATTTAAATCCATTAATGCTGCGAAGAAGAAAGCATATAAAGGAAGTATGACGCCATTAAAATATATTACAAAGATCTGAAAAAAGAAAAACCATTCGTTAAACGCAAGTCTGTCAAAGTGAGTTTTCAGTCTAGACCGTAACAAGCCACAGGCTGCACTCGGGCTCAAAGGGAATTAAAGGATCAGTACAATAGCCAGAGGCCAAACCCAGCCATGCCATAAAATGGTTATACAAATCTTCAAATCAATTTGAAAGCATACAGGGAACCAGTGGTAAGAAGGATGATGCAAGATCTTCCCCGGGTTCAAAACATTGCTGCAACATTTGGACTTTGCAAGAAAAGCTTATTGATATTTTCTGCTTTGGTCTCTAATGAGAGAGATGGCTGTGTTCCCCCGTCCATGATTGAATATTTTGTCCCTTGTGTATGAAAAACTCAACTGGCATTGTGTGCAGTACATGTTTGGCAGATTCTAGCCCTTATTTTCATCTAACCAAGGCTTATTTCTGCTCAAGAGCTTTTGCGTCCAGCTTACAGTGGAACATTGATTTTCTTGTTTTTCTTTTTGTCTCAAGAGGATGTTTTTCTTCTTCTTGTCTTAACAGAAGATGCTGGAAGGCTGGAAGGAGAGAGAGAAGAGGACCAAAGTGCAAGAGGCCCAGAGGGACAGCGTCCTCCCATTCCCAATAAGGTGCATCTGTGTAATAAGATAAAGAATAGTAGTCATTAAAAAAACTCCTACATGAAATAACCAAACGTTTTCTCCCTCCCCCAGCCCAGTCTAGACCTATCAAGGGAGAGGACCTCTCCGGAAAAGGCCAAGAGCTCTCCCGAAGCCTCACCCGTCACTCCGGCCGAAGAGCTAGCCAATGACAAGAAGAGCCTGCCTCTGGCTCCGCCTGCTTTCGCTCCTGTCTCTGAAGAGGAGGGGACCAATGAGAGGAAGAGCCCGCCCTCTGTGCCACCAGGGCTCCGCTCAGGTGGTCTAGGTCTCGTGATTTAATGTTTTTATGCTTTTACATGTTTTATTTTTGCACCTTTGATGTCTTCATGTGATTTATGGTTTATTATTATGTTTCTATATGTTTCTATGTTTGCACCTTTGACCACCTGAATTTCCCTATGGGATAATAAAGTTTACCTTGACCTTGACCTTGAGGGGATCCAGCTGCCACTTTTAGACTGTCATGTAGGCACTATATTTACAGTCTATGGCCCAATTCCAATTCGCCCCCTTACTGACTCACCCCCTTAGAGGCGCGTTCACGTGAAGGGAGTGAGGGCTTAGGGATGTCCCACGGTGAAATCGCAAAGTGAATGAGGGCTCGGAGTGAGCCCTTTCTGCCCCCTTACCGTAAGGGAGCTGCTGTGGCCACTTACGGAAAGGGAATTGCCCACAATGCATAGCGTTGTGACAAACGGGGAAGGCTGCAAATATCTGTCAAAAAAATAAAAGAACACACGCGCGAAACGAGTTTGCGAGTGCGCTGGAATGCCTTAATTGACAATGAAACATTACATTAATAGGGATTTCAGATTAGACAAAAATATATCAGAGGAATGAAAGTAGTTATTTTACACAATCCTAGAATAATCATCGATCATTTCTATTACAATTGCAATCCACAACTTTTTTGATGAATGAGAAATAGTTTTACCGAATCTGTATTGTACAGTATTGACATTGTGTATAATGTTGGGTGACATGTCATTATTATGCTTATTTTAATTATAATTACACATGTTGCAGATTGCAGATTTTCCAGTAGGCTACATTTGTTTTTAAATGACCTGTTGTCCACTCTGTAGAGCCAGAGCCTGGATGAGAACAGACTCATCAGGGAGTCTATCCCTCAAAGCGTCTTGACAATAAACAATATATGGCGAGCCCCAAACCTGCCAGAGTCAAAATCATCTTGTCAAGTGCAAAGGGCTCTGCTGTCCCAATCCTCCTATTTATCCAATGTGGATCCCTTCCACACTTGATGACTCAACCACTTTCAGATGGTGGCCATTAAAGGGACTGAGGGTTCAGGGCTTGAGTCTTTAGGGGGCGGATTGGAATTGGGCCTCTGTGTTAGGCATGAGGATTGAGTTCAGCCATGATGGCTAGCTACATGATGGCTAGCTACATGATGGCTAGCTACATGGTGGCTATCGCTGCTTTTGCTGACTACAGACTACCCCAGTTCTTCTTCTAATTTACTTCTTTAAAAAAACATGCATCGCTTCTTCGGTATGTAAAAGCTTTCATGAACTGGATATAGCTTCAGTTGCTATTGTGTTATCGCAATCGGTGATAGAACGCAACAAAACAGACATTTATTTATATTAATGTAGCAGATTATCACTTTGTGAAAATGCTTAAAGCGGGACTTACCCCCCCAGATTTCCTGCAAAACGGCACTCAAGGCAGGCAAGATGGCCGCCCACACTCCCCTCCTTGGCTGGCAGAATTCCTCCCCCATAAACTAACATATCTTGGCCAATAAGTATGTACAATACAAAATAAAACAACCCGTAATATCTTAATTTTATGTAGAATGCAGATAACTGTTTAGTTAAACTTGCATTCCAGGAATATTGTGCTCTAAAGATGACGTTAGTGGCTCGAGAGTGTTTCGTCCTGAAACCCACACGCTTTGCGCCAGCGTAACCCATGTGGGATTCGAAATAACGCATCCGAGATAGAAAACGTTATGAATATAGCCACGTTAAAAACAAAACAAACTAACGCTGGTGATCCGTATGGAAACTGTTACTCGAAATGGTTAAAAGTTATATCAATTTGGTCATTCAGTGGCATTTTACTGCCATATAACATAACTAACTAGCGGCTAATATTAGCCACAGTAGGCATTACCCAGGGATGCATTTGTCTTAAAAAGGGCTCGCGCCGCGTGTACAGTAATAATCAATGGGGAAAAAAACAATTTTGCACATGAGTGGGGGCGCATGCTAAACCCACCGTGATGTCAGGATGTACCAAATATCCCATTCATTTGAGGGCACAAAAAAAGCAGTGTTCAACCCATAGAGGGAACTTATGCTGCTGAAAATGATACAAATGGTACAATGGTAACAATGGTAACAGTTTGGTCTCAAATGTGGAAATTTGATACTGAGGATGCTCACTGTTTCATCACTCAGATGAGGATGGAGGAACCAATGGATTTCCAGCTACATCACATCGCAACAGGAAGGCCAACTCCTTTGACATAGGTAGCCTATGTATTTATTGCATGCCTTTAAGTCGATGCATACACATACTGTAATATGATATGCATTTTTACATTGTATCCAGCTGTACGCATGCATGTCTGATAGTATGTTGTACTTCCCTGCTGTCTTTGTTCATAATTCATAATAATGGCACGTCTTTGTTATATTATATTATACAACAGTTCTGGCCGAGCAATTTGAATTTGATCGAGTGCTGATGTTCACAGCTGTTCTAATGTAACAATTAGGCGGCGTTTGCACCTGGTAGATACATTTAACCTTAGTTAATAATGGTAAGCTGAAATAATTTGTGCTAACCTCAAAGTAGCTAACATTAGCTTAGCTAGCTTGCAGCCTGGAAAATGCAAACAGCAAGTTTGTTGGCAGAGACAATTAGACAAATCATTTTGTCTCAAATTACTTTATGAATAGTTTTGTTTATACAACTGTTGTATAAAAGCAATATCACACTCGAGGTTGTGCTGTGGTACTGGATACAGCACAACAGTATTCGTATGCTATAAGTGTTGCATGCTGTGTCCATCTGTGTCACTCGGTCTTTTTATTTTATTTCGTGCGCTCCCGAGCCCTTGAGCGCCACATCGCTGTTGTGAGTCCAGCCACCGCCACCCTTTTCTCTGAGCTTCCCACACACTCCCGCTGTGTGTGTGTCTCATGCCATTTCCCCTCAGGCATGGAGCGGGACAGCCCCAGTGATCTGGAGAGGTCCTCAGATCGCCAATTCCCTGTGAAAAAGCCCTGCTTCCCCCAGTACAGAAACAGATCTCTGGACTGCCCTGCCGGGACCAGGTGTACGTACAGTATCTGTTCCTCTCTTCCCTTGACTGTGCAGATAATGGAACCCATGAAACGGCTCCATGGACATGTTTCATTCCAAAGGCCTTTTAGTTTTACCACCTCTGCTCATAATCGAAGCCAATTGCTTTTTGATACCATGTTCCATTATTGGGATAATTTGGCAGACCGTGTTTGGCTGATTCATCGACACTTTCTCTCCGCGGGGCCATTTGGCGTTCAAGAGGGAAATCCTGAGGTGGTGGAATTGGATGGGACAATGATGACATCGCAAATCCTTGCCAATTATCTCTGTAATACGGAACTATATCAAAAATCGGCTTCGGGAGGGTTCAATTACCATCAGTGTGAAAATGATAAAAGGGTCACAAAATGGTGGCATAATACCCTGCCAATTATATTCGCCTGTGTGGACCCTAAGTGGCTGTCTGAATCCTCTGTTTAAAGCCGCTGTAAGTGATATTTTTTGTTCAAATAAGTGTTAAATAGAAGCTCTATATTCTGACAGCAATCGATATAGTGTTTGTCAGTAACATGGGTCTCCCACTCACTCTGCTTTGTGCTAAACGGAACAGATGATTTTCTGGTATCCCATCCCACTTTATGCAATCAGGAGAGAGAACTCCACAGAGGATTGAGTCAACACGGTTCTCATTCCCAAGTCATCAAATACTGAGGCTTTGGCTTGGTGTTCTGGAGTGGATCACCAACTCAAGTATTTGTCTACTTGGGAATGAGAACCGTGTTGACTCAATACTTCCTCCAGAATCACTTACTTACACTGTACAGAAGCTGGAAGGTTGTTCATGTTGATGATGTAATGTGATCTGAATGTCAGGGGTAGACTAGTCTTGACGCCAGACCCATGAGAGTTCTTACGCTGATACACTACGTTACTGCATGCTGCAGAGCTCTCTCTGGGTCTGGGACGCTTTCCCCCAGCCGGCTGGTAATGGGAGGGGACCGTTCACTTGGCCAGTCATATGCCAGGGATGGATACAGTCCTGCCCAATCAGCAATGACTTTGCGGTGACGCGAGGTCAACCCACCCATGGGAGGCGCAGCCCATTTTTCGAACCACTCTCTCATTGCTGCTACGACCTGTCACTCATTCACTTTCACCCCCCTAGACGCGCCCTCAAACCCCAGCAGTGGCTGTGAAGGGGTACAGACTAATTTATGTAGTATGCGGAGCGCAGCAATTCAACGTAATATTTGAGTCTGGGGAGAGACTAGGGGTAGACAGGTTGTTCATGGTGATGATGTAATGTAATGTGATCTGAATGTCAGGGGTAGACAGGTTGTTCATGGTGATGATGATGTAATGTGATCTGAATGTCAGAGGTAGACAGGTTGTTCATGGTGATGATGTAATGTGATCTGAATGTCAGAGGTAGACAGGTTGTTCATGGTGATGATGATGTAATGTGATCTGAATGTCAGAGGTAGACGGGTTGTTCATGTTGATGATGATGTAATGTGATCTGAATGTCAGAGGTAGACAGGTTGTTCATGTTGATGATGATGTAATGTGATCTGAATGTCAGAGGTAGACAGGTTGTTCATGTTGATGATGATGTAATGTGATCTGAATGTCAGAGGTAGACAGGTTGTTCATGGTGATGATGATGTAATGTGATCTGAATGTCAGAGGTAGACAGGTTGTCCATGGTGATGATGTAATGTGATCTGAATGTCAGAGGTAGACAGGTTGTTCATGTTGATGATGATGTAATGTGATCTGAATGTCAGAGGTAGACAGGTTGTTCATGGTGATGATGATGTAATGTGATCTGAATGTCAGAGGTAGACAGGTTGTTCATGATGATGATGTAATGTGATCTGAATATCAGAGGTAGACAGGTTGTTCATGGTGATGATGAGGCCTTTCTGCCTTTTAATTCCAGGTGGGACGAGCCTGAAAGTGACTCTGTATTTGTTCGTCTAGGTCATGACAGTCCCCAGCTCGATGACAGAGACGCTTTATGACGTCACCGGTGGACCGAGAGAAGTTTGCTGGGAAGAGAATACCGGAAGACTGAGGACTGGACGGAGACAAGCTTTTAAAACTGTGCGGAGCGGATTGATGATTTCTCTCCTTTTTTCTCTTTTGATACATGTAGACACCCTGTTGCTGAACGTGCATGTATGCTTTACGTTTTGAATCGGTCGCACTTGCTGTTCTTTTCTCAGGCTTTAAGGGGATGTTCTAACTTATATAAATTAATTACCTTTGCGGAGAGACACACACAGAGTAGTACGTCGTATTCTCATGAACTATTGTTTTATGCATTTATTGTCATTTAATATTGAAAATACCCCCTCTTTCTCATCTTTCTGTCGTCCTCCCTGTCTTTTACTGACAATCTGTGACTCTGCAGCTGTGAGTGTGAGTTTGTATTTATTTGAACGGAATATTGTAAATACTGAATATAAATCCACTAAACTGCACTAACCTTTGTGGTAACTCTACCGGTTAACAATCATGTTTTATTTGTGGTAATAATTTGGTAAGTGTGTCGTAAGTATGCTTTTGGTGTATGACAGTGACATCATGCACTTAGCATTCCCATCTCTGTAAGAGTATTGCGTTCCGCCAGTCAGCGGATCACTGACACTTTTACTCTGATTTTACAGGCCTGAAAATGAGTATATTTTCTAAAAATGCTTCTATGAAACAGAATAAATAAACATTTACTTTACAAAAGCAACTGGTGTCGCAAAGTTTTAATATTTCTCAAGTCCCAAATAGATAGATTCATGTTACATAATGCACTTTTATTTCAATGTTATGTCGTAATTTGATATAACCTGAATACACTACTGCCTACTAGGGACAGGAGTTAACTAGAAATTGCTATAATCTCTATGCCCTACCCTACATCAGTTACATAAACTTGGTTGTAACGGGGTGAAGTGGTACTATCTTAACTTGCATTGTCCCTATCAGACTATAAATACAAAGTAAATATGCATAGGCCTGTATTTGAATATTCAATTCCTCAATCGCCAACATTACAAACATCCAAGAGTCTGGAGATCAAGGTAGAAACCTGTAACAAAATATCTCTGCTTCTCTGACTCATATGACAAAAGTGAAAGGTAAATAAAAACTAGGGAGAAAACTATTTAAACGAAGATAAAGGTGTTTCTTGAGATGGGCTTTCATGATTATTTTAGGTGATACATTCCCTTGTCATGATTATTTTTAATTGAAGTAGTTCTGTTTTCCAGCAGGAGGTGGCGGCAGAGACCGAGCACTGCTCTGCAGTCGCCTGTCTGCTGACTGCTCACCTGCCGCCCACCGGCTGCCTCCTAATTAGCATATAATGAATAAGCAGCAATCAATGTCGCCGCATTAATTACGGGGGAATATGCATGATGACGCAGCGCTGCTGTTGTGGTTCAGACGAGATCATTTTAAATATGGGCCGGTCGCCTCAGGAGAACCGAGACAGACAGACCAAGACGGCCGGGACTTGCTAATGAGCGAGATCAGCGCTTAATTGACAGTATAATATGCTCGATAATTACGATGACTCTGATTACGACTATAAACGGGGCGCATGCGCCGATTCTGGCGTTCTCATATACGTACGAGCGCAGGTGAGCTGAGGTGAGGTAAGTCCGGGCCTGGGGTTGAGCCTGGAGCCCAGCAAACACTGATCGATGTTTGTGATTGACCAATTGAGTGGAGCTTTTAACTGCTCCATAGGCTACTGGGGTGTTGAGCCATGTCTGCATCTCTCTCTCCCTCTCTCAAGAGGCTTTATTGGCATGACCATATAAAGTATTGCCAAGAACATCAAGGTAGTACAAACGGGGGAAATACAGTTTAAAACACTAGACATCGACTCCTAGGCAGGCTCGCTAACTCGGCTGCTGCGCGCCTCGCCCACCCTGCAGCTCCTTGAACAGCTTTGGCGGCTACACGGCCTCGCCCGCTCTTATGACATCACTGATGATGTCACAACTTTGCATCACTGATGACATCACAAATGTTCTTATGACATCACTGATTATGTCACAATGCCACGGCCGAGCCCGCAGACAGAGCCCTAGCTCCCATTTATATACTGAGTGATAGATCGATCGATCGATACAAACGAAAAACATGTTAACGTAGCTACAGGTAGTTCAAACAACCATGTTAACAATATTGTGTAATAAAATAATATACAATTGTGCTTGAAATAGAGAGAGGGGAAAAAAGTGTGTGCGTGTGCATGTGTGTGTACAGTAGCCTATGTAGTGTGTGTGTCTGTGTGTGGTAATGTGCTGAGGTGTGTGTGGTAATGTCATGTGCTTTGGAGGTGCATACCGGTATGTGTCGGGGGGGAGGGTAGTCTGTGCTTTTCTGGAGAGATTGTGTGTGGATGTGGTGCTCACTCACTGTCCCTCAGATTGTGACATGTCATGATATATTTAGTTGCTCACTCACTGTCCCTCAGATTGTGACATGTCATGATATATTTAGTTGCTCACTCACTGTCCCTCAGACTGACATGTCATGATATATTTAGTTGCTCACTCACTGTCCCTCAGACTGTGTGACATGTCATGATATATTTAGTTGCTGTGTTGCAGCTTGTCTTCTCTCCCAGCAGGACAGCTTTGCTGATGTCAGAGAGGCTTCTAGTTTTGGTGGATCTGTTCCATTTTGGGGTATAGTAATTTTAATTCTAATTGTGTTTAGGGCATCTGTCGCAGTCAGCAGTCACCTTTTTCAATGGCCAGGCCATGCTCACTGATTCTGAATCACTGGGTGCAGGTATTCTGCCACAGATATCATTGCATTTTGTTTTGGTTTGTGTTTTCCAATATTTTATAATTTAGTTTGTTGAGTAATAATTTGGTGGATAATGTTCTGGTCCCGAGTCTGTGAGGTGTTTGTGTTTGTTAGTGAACTGAGCGTCAGGACCAGCTGTGAGGGGCCTGGTTTTGCTCTCTCCCTCTCCCTCAGTCTGTCTGTAGGGAAGTCTGTTTCTGTGTGTGTGTGTGTGTGTGTGTGTGTGTGTGTGTGTGTGTGGGGGGGGGGGTGTGTGTGGGGGGGTGTGTGTGGGGGTGTGTGTGTGTGTGGCACCAGCAGATGGGTCAGCATCAAGCCACTTGACCTGCTGTGTCAACAGTGGAAGGCTGCTAATAGGTTTATTTGAGCCGGTGCGCTGTGGGCTTACCTACTGAGCAGCAGACAACAGGTGGACAAGCTCCACAAATGAGGCGTTTCATTCCAAAACACAATATTTTTTACCTTGCTGTTGTCTCGCCTACAGCAACAGACTGTCTGCTCTTGATTATCGGACCTATTCACCTTATGCAGAAGAGACCGTCTGGCTTGAGAGACTAACAGGAAGTGTAAATACAATCGGAATATTCCGATTGTATTTACACTTCCTGTCACTCATAAACCTAGTCTGACTCATAATGTGAATCAAACTAGGTTTAACCAGGTGAGTCAGACTAGTTTGAGCAGGTAAAACAGCCGGCGTTTTGAACAGGAAGTCGTGATACAATGGGTCAAGTGGGCGGGGCTACATAAGGTGAATACACTTTTCCCTGTATACACCCAACAACCTCAACTTCCATTCGTCTTTCATTTCGGAGACGTTTAAAGCCATATTGTCTTTTATGTGGAGTATAGAATATAGCAGGTGTCACCTTGGAAACAGTGATGCAGTGGGAAATAAAACTCAACTGTGAGTCAGTGAGCATATGGGGAAAAGAAAAATCAATTCTATTTTCAGAAAAGCATTCCCTTTACGCTTTATTCCCTTAAAAGACCCTTTACATCAAACAGATTTATGTCAGCCGAGACAAGGTGGGTAACTCCATTCCACAAAGATGAAAGGTGATAAATAAAACTGAGCTGTGGGCTTCAACTGAAACCCATAAACTTGACTGCCTCCGTTTCCCTGGGACAGTTAGGTAACAGCTTTGTTCCCTCATGTCAAATAATCAGTGCACTTGACGCCAAGCGTGCCACCGCCGCTGCCGCCCACTTGACGGATTCCTCCGGCTCCATCCTGAACCCCCATGCGACTCGCGACACTTCCACCGACAGCTGTCACTGTGTTTGTCCTGTGTTTCTCAGGTTTAATATAGGCACGGGACGCACGATGATATCGGCACGACACTTGCTTTCAAATTAAATATCGGCATCGGCCCGAAGCGATCATTTCTGCCGATATGACCGGCTGATAATATGATGCCAAATGCTCAATACTTTATCCCTCATGTTTAGCTTAGCTGTCAATCAATCAATCAGACAGTAATTCAGGAACAGTCATTGGTTCGTTATGAGCTGTCATTGGTCAGATTAAATGTCAGTCTTGGGCATTAGTTTAGCTGTCAATTACCAGCCATAGGCGAATGAATGGGAACAGACTAACCACAACCCAGTGTCTGTTTGTTGTGTTCATGTTTGTTCTTCATGTTCCCATCTTCATGGGGTTTTGGACGCTGAACGGAGTTAGCAACCCAGGGTGAGCTGCCCAGACGACCAGATGTCCGGCGGTCTGGTACACACCCATTACAGTGACGAGTGTGCCTTATGAGCAGCTGGAGGCAGCGGGGACCCAGGACCACCACGGCGCACCGAGGCACAGTGATAACACGTGAGCCTTCGCCCTACATCCTTGCCAGTGCCATCCAGCTGCAAACATTAACTCATTCATTCATTCACAGTGTTCATGGTTGGATTAGCTGGGATGTTAAAAGAGCTGTATGGAAGCTTATGGAATATAGGCTACTGTAGATAAAGATTCAAAAGCCCTATAGACAAAAATGAGGTTGAAACTAATGAGAGCCAGAATAGTTATATTAATAGGTGAAGAATACAAGCTAAACCCCGCCGTGACAACTTTGAAAAGCATTGTATTTACTGTATGTCTGCATCTGCCAGTGGGCCATCACGATAAGCTTTAGCCCCATTTGTTCCGCTGTTCCTACGTTGAGATAGTTTGCAGAAATGTAAAATGTCACATTTTAGAAATGTAAAATGCAGACATTTTGGTTCAAATTTACATTGAGATTGTGTCTGCTTTGCAATCACGTAGCTGTGAAACGCCAACATTTTATTCTGGTGACTCCCAAGCTCTAAAATGAAGATAGACGATGCTGAATTGCCTCACGGTCTCATTTATATAGTCAGTAACTCACCATGGCTCATTATACTGCCACATTGTGTTTGAGAGACAGAGAGAGAGGGGGTACCGTGTGTGTGTGTGTGTGTGTGTGTGTGTGTGTGTGTGTGTGTGTGTGTGTGTGTGTGTGTGTGTGTGTGTGTGTGTGTGTGTATGTGTGTGCGTGCGCGCACACGTGCGTGCGTGTGTGTGTCAAGGACAGCATGGGCAGTCAAGAGGGGGAGGATGTAGGCAGGGACGCAGGTGTGTGCCCTCTCTATCCATCTCTCTATGCAGCACATCGGCCGATGGCGAGCGGATGTTTTTTCCCTGGAGCGGGGGTCACTGTTCATAGTAAGTGTGGCACATCCATTTAACAGACACACAGCTCAGATAGTGTTAGGTAAGTGGTCAATCACAGAACAACAGACTATTTTGACTTCTCAAAATTGTATGCATTTGTCCCATTTGGCAGCTGAGCTATAGCAATAACATCTTTGTTATCGGCCGGACTCAACTTTACTAACAACTCAGTATGATGCATTACTTTACTTGAAGGGACACCAGTAGTCACTAATATGGAGGTAATAGGAACTAATGATTTGTTATGGGGCAGCAGTAGTCACTAATATGGAGGTAATAATAAGGAACTAATGATTTGTTATGGGGCAGCAGTAGTCACTAATATGGAGGTAATAAGGAACTAATGATTTGTTATTAATTAATTTGGAATTGTTAGGAACAATTAAGTAGGCAAAGTGGTCATGCATTCACAGACATCCAGGAACTAATCATTATACTGGTTTATTAACATGGTATTTAGCAGTCTCTTCAAGTACCTTGTCATTATCTACTATAGTTGATTCTGAGTTAGTCTCCCTTGTCAGACTATCTCTGTTTTGCGGCGTACCAGCGCAGGAGAGAGTCTGGCTCCTCTTACTCTCACTCTGGTATAGCGAAGGAAAAAAATGCTCTGTTATCTTTAGATGACCTGATGAAGAGCTGAGGCTCGAAACGTTGTCTGATGTTTAAGAAGTAAAGCATTCTTTTAGAGCTTAAGTGTGTGCGGGTTCTATCATTATTTCTACCGTTATATTTACAACCATCCACCGAAAGTACCAAGCAGGCCTGCTTTACTGCACAATCCAAATCTTTGTCAAAACTTGTCATTTTCAGCATGTAGCTTGCTAGCTTATTAGCTAGCGCTGTTGTGGTTTCACAGCGACAGAGGCATTTGAGAGCGGACACACAGTCAGGGAAAGGGAATTTCCCTTCGCTCCGACTGAAATGGTCAGAGCCAATGGCAGAGCCTGCTTCCAGTGAGTCAGACTATAATTCCTGAGTTATTCAGAAACTACTTATTTGTTAAGTAGTAGTTTTTACTCGGGTCTCAGAATTTTATCTACCTTATTGTTAGTGTTAAAAGTATTTGCAAATACTATTAGGTCCAGGTCTGCTTCAATGTATATCAAGTTATAGGCTACTTCAGGCAGAATGTGGCTGACAGGTAAAGTTTTGATTTTAAACTCTATAAAATGAATACATATTTTGCTGTATATGAACTCAATGCGGTGGTTTCACTTGTTCACACAGTTGAAAAGAGAAGATCTGTAACACAAAGATTTTGTGAAAGTGTTAATCCAGCCCTTGATCCATTGTTGGATTTAATTTATTGCTTTGGAAAGTCTCTTTTTTCCTCCCTGCCAGCGGGAGTCCTTGATTCAGAAAACCAGTCTGAATTGATTGATTTTGGTGCTACAAATGTATGTAAATCCATAATGTGACCGAGGACTGAAAGTAATTGGGCTGAAAATAGCCTGCAGTTAGTCACAAACTGATCGTAAATCATTTCAGTTGGAGGTCAATATGTCTAGAATTACACACAATTAGCATAGCCGTCTGTTGCTCATTCCATGTCTGTGCTTCCCATCACTTCTCAGTGGCATCGTGGAGCTGCATGTCTTCATGCCCTGCTCAAACAGCCATTCCTTCAGGTGTGTCACTCACTGTACCAGACAGACTATGTAGGCTTTATGAAGGGACAAGTTGTTCGAGTGACATCACAGATGACATCACTCATTGATGACATCAGTCACTGATGACATCACTATCGCTCAACTTAAAGAAGTCCATAAAACACCACCATCGCAATTGCTCGAGTGACATCACTGATGACATCACATTTCTCAAGTGGCATCACTGATGACTAACTATTAGTCACAAATAATCCTCCCTAAAAATTGTATTTGTATTTTCAACCAGAAACTTTCCATTTTCAGCAGACGAATGTGAAAATAGTGTTCTAGTGTCAAACTCAGCACATGCATCATTATCCACAGTGAAGCTCAAACACCCAACTGATAGAAACAAGAAGAAAAACATATTTAGTCATATTTGGGAAGGCTGGAGGCTACTGAATGATTACTTTCCAAACAGATCATTTATCTCACTTTCATGTGTAAGGCTATAAGGCCTCAGGCCTGACTGTGTTTCAACACATATGATGACTATACAGTACAAAACACACACTAAGCTGCCATGTTGACCTTTTTGCTTTTCTAAAGCTTTATGTAAATGTAATTATTTTTTCTCCTCAAAGGGGGGCGGGGTTAAGCTTGTCTGACACAGCGAGGGACAGACGGAAAAACAAATTACCAAATGTCGTCGTCCATCTGTCCCTCAAGAATGACATCACTGTCAACACCAGCATTTTCAAAATCACTCTGATTAGCCCAAGGTGAAAGGTCAAATACCATAGGCTATCTATGGGACTGGAGGGAAATACCAGTGAATTAGGTGTTTAAAAAGTATTGCATGCATCAACTCTCTCTCTCTCTCTCTCTCTCTCTCTCTCTCAAAAGTAGGAACTGAAGATCCAGTTCTAAGCCTCCTGTAAAAACGAAAATACCCTACTGATGCCTACAACGCCAATATATTAGCATAAATAACAAGGTAGGTGACTAGCATTGTCCAAAGTAGGAAGATAGACCTTTCAATAATCCAAATTTGCTATTGGTTTTGCATCCTTTGGCCTATACACATGTAGCTTCATAACTTCTGGAAAATAAAATCTAGAAGAAGTATAAGTAATTACAAATCAACAGCGCTAAACACTTTTAATGGTGTCTGGTTGCAGATCTTCGCTGTGAGGCCAACTTCGGCTTCAGACTCCAGCGCTCAGGCGCTACTTCCCCTTCCCCTTGGTTCATTTAAGAGACATACTTCCTAGATATTCTTTTTTCCAACCCTGCAAACTCATGTGGCAGTAATGTGGTTTGTTTACATTTGTAAGGCTTGTAGATGTAACCCACGTTGTGTAGTCCCCCGCAGCTGGGAATCGAACCGGCAACCTACGGCATGGGAGGTGGACGCTCTAGCAAGGAGGCTAAAACTCATGTGGACTCTAGCATCTGTGGCTAGAGCGTCTCTTATTGGGCGTCTGGGAGTGAGGTTTACTCGCTGCACAGCACGGCCGCTGGCTACGTTACGTACTGCTGTGAGACACTTGTGCTTTTCTTTAGCTCTCCTCAGGGTGACAAGTGCTTGGAATTGTTTTTTGAAAGGAATGTCCAAATGCAATCCAGCTGTATTTACTGCAGCTAAACCGATCCATAAGAGCGACCGATCGATAACATGAAATTCTGCGCCTGCGGTATTCCTGTTTGAGGATTTTGGGGGTGGAGGGATCAAACCGTGTTTGCTTTTTTTCCTCCAGGGAGGGTTTCTTGCTCAGACATTAATTTAAAATCAATTGTTCTGCAGACCATAATCTTACCAAATGTCACTGCGAGGCAGGCCAATCATGTCTTTGACAACAATAACTAGGGGGCTTGTTTACCTCTGTGAGCTGCTGTCTGCTCTCCATCCAGGCTCTTTGTAGCTTTTATTTTGGCTCTGCACACTTTGCCCGTCGTGACAACTAGTTGATGTTGTCGTTTATCCCCCCTGGGAACGAACGCGTCTTTCCTCGCTGGCGTGACGCGTCCGTCCGCCTGAGCGAGGCGAGCCGTGTTATCTGTGCCCTGATGCAGTTAGACTGGCTGAGTGTTGTTGAAATCTCCTGAGAGAGAAGAGAGAGAAAAAGGGGCTAAACCAGTGGGCTAAAGCCACCTGATCTGAATCATTGGTCTTGTCAGTCACGGAGGGCCCCGGCCACCTCCAGTTTAGAGCTGATTCACCAGCCAGGCCGAGAACATGAGGCAAATTACATGAATAATACATGAATAATGCATAATAATACATGAGTAATACATGAATAATGCATGGGCGACAGTCGTGTTAATTATTATGCTTGTTTTGGAAATCATTGTCACTCTGTCAAAATAAGTGATTTTTGTCACCTCTCAGTTCTGAGTCATTTTCTCGCTTCTGAATATCTGTTTCTTAAATCAGTCCTTGCCTTTACCTCCTCTCATCCTCCACTGCATCCTTTCCCTATCTACTGTATCTACCATCATATTTCATCAATTTCCTTCCCTCCTTCTTTGAGAAATCCATCCATTCCCTCCACTCAGAGCGATCTTCCATCTCTCACGGTGCATGCACACCAGCTGCGACGCTATCGCATGTAGCCACTTGTAGTCGTGTCGCTGGTCGCTTGGTGCTGCAGCTTGATTGGCTCTCTTGCTGTCTTTCTGTTTTTAATTGGTCGTGTTGAATTTGGCCCCTCCTCTTGTCGCTGTCGTCCACTGCCAGGTATCCCAGCCTGCTTGGAAGGCGGCGGACAACAGCGACAAGAGGAGGGGCCAAAGTCAACTCGACCAATTAAAAACGCAAAGACACCAAGAGAGCCAATCAAGCTGCAGCAGCATGCGACCAGCGACGCGACTACAAGAGGCTACATGCGATAGCGTCGCAGCTGGTGTGTATGCGCCGTCAGTCTGGTCTTTCACCTCTTCATCTGTCCTCACAGTGACGTCACCTCGTCCCCCTGCTAGAACCCGATACCTCCGCCATGCCAGCCATAGTCAACCTGCTCTTCAACACCGTCTCCACCAACACCACCATCTCCTTCTCGCTGGTGCTGCCGCTGGTGAGCGTGCTGTCCCTCCTCGTGGGGGTCGGGGGACACCTCCTCCTGTGGCTGGTGCTGATGCGGAACCCCCGGCGCCGCTCCAAACCCAGCTCCGTCTTGCTCCTTAACCTCAGCCTGGCTGACGTGGGTGCCCTGCTAACCCTGCCCTGTGTCCTCCTGAGCGCCAGCTCCCAGGACTGGCAGCTGGGCGGTGGGATCTGCGTCCTCCTGGGGTTCATGACGTCGTTGACAGCGGGTGTGGATATCTTCAGCCTGGCGGCGCTGGCGGTGCTGCGGTATCGCATCGTCGCCCCGACGGCCAGGCCGCCCGCTACGCCCGCGCAAGTGTGAGTAGCGCAGCTTTGTTGAAAGTGCACAGTCATGCTACAGGTAGGATTTTCTCTACTGTGGAAATAGTTGGGATAACACCTTGTGATGCCTGGTCAAAACAAAACAGAAACACATAATGTCTCCAACAGTCACCTCAATGATCTCCTTTCATTTGGTCACATTTGGCAGTGCTTGTGGGATTACTTGTGGAAAATCCCTTCAGGAGTCAAAAGCAGTAAAGAGGAAAGATTATTGAAATATGGCAATAGAAAGCAACTCATACAAGCTGTGCATTTTGGCACATGGACTAAGTTGATCTATTGTAAGTGGATGGAGAAATTCCAGAGTGCTGCCCAGTCTCATCTGACACCAAACTGTCACAATCCTTTACAGCAGACCCAGGTGTATGAAGTCAGATACCCAGGTGTATCAAGTCAGATACCCAGGTGTATCAAGTCAGATACCCAGGTGTATGAAGTCAGATACCCAGGTGTATGAAGTCAGATACCCAGGTGTATCAAGTCAGATACCCAGGTGTATCAAGTCAGATAGCTTATATAGGTGGTCTATTGATGCTGGCACAGAAGTGACCAACCTTGATGACAAATGACCTGGCACACTCTCCCTCTCCCTCTCTCTCTCTCGTTGCAGTTTTTGCACAGTGGTGGCTATCTGGCTGGTCTCAGTAACCATGGCGTTACCTAAGGTCACCTACATACAATTTGATGGCGGCTGCACCTGGTCAGTAGGCCGGGACCAGTGGCTGGGCTTCCTGGTTCCTGCCTTCCTGGTTTACTACGTGGCCCCTCTCCTCTGTATCGCCGTCAACTGCGGCCTCATCATCTCCCACCTCCACCGCTGCAGGGGGACCCTGGCTGCCGACCGCCGCAACAAAAAAGCCACCGCCCTGCTAATCGGCTCCACAGTGGTTTTTGCCATCAGCTGGCTGCCTTATTACGCGCTGGAGTTCGTCAACGTGGCATCGCCATACGTTATCTCAGCAGCATCTCCTGTTAGCAGACCAGTGCACGGGCTAACATCGGTCCACGCTTCAACCACGTCTCCCGAGGTGTCCCTGCTGTGGGAGGTGGCGTCCCTGTCGGCCATCTTGCTGGTGTGTCTGGCGCCCTGCTGGAACCCGCCGCTCTACTTCCTCTTGTCGCGGCCGGCGGTTCGCCAGCTCCGCGCTCTCCTGCCCTCGGCCCTCCAGAGGCAGTGGGGAGGGAAACGTGTGCGGCACTGGCGTATCGCTCCCGCTCCCCCCCCGCGCCCGCCGCATCCTCTGCCGACTGAGCCCTCGCTTACTCATCACACTTTGACACATGGGCTGACTCAGTAAAATCTCCATTCGATGTGCGACCACACAGTACAGTACAGTCTGCATGTGCTGTCACACAGTACAGTACAGTCTGCATGTGCAGCCACACAGTACAGTACAGTCTGCATGTGCAGCCACACAGTACAGTACAGTCTGCATGTGCAGCCACACAGTACAGTACAGTCTGCATGTGCAGCCACACAGTACAGTACAGTCTGCATGTACAGTCACACAGTACAGTACAGTCTGCATGTGCTGTCACACAGTACAGTACAGTCTGCATGTACAGTCACACAGTACAGTACAGTCTGCATGTGCTGTCACACAGTACAGTACAGTCTGCATGTGCAGCCACACAGTACAGTACAGTCTGCATGTGCAGCCACACAGTACAGTACAGTCTGCATGTGCTGTCACACAGTACAGTACAGTCTGCATGTGCTGTCACACAGTACAGTACAGTCTGCATGTGCTGTCACAAGCAGCACAACATACAAGGACATGAGTTACACTGCACTCCTCTTATACTGATCACCTTGGGACGGGTCAAATTGATCACTATAAGCGGATGATTATAACTGATTTTTTTTCTTTTTCTTTATTTCTCATGCAGATTACCATCTAATTGACATTTGTATATTTATTACATGAATACAGTACATATAAAGTAATGAAATGGACAGCTTCGCTATTTACTGAATGTTATTGACTTTAAAAATACAGTAAGTTAAGGCCGTGTCCTTTTTGCTTCGGCGAGACTAAATGCAAAAGGCAACTGTGTGTGTGCGTGTGTGTGTGTATGTGTGTGTGATAGAGGACGTGTATCATAAACAGGATACACCATGTGCCATAAAAACACAACCATGCTAATTGTTCTGATCCCGATTCCAGAGTCACTAAGCAACTCCGACTCCTGCCACTGGGAAGCTTGGAGAGGAAGAGAATCACATGTCTGGAAATTACATAAGAGGAAATTCTACAGAAAAACAAACCCAATTTTGGGTCAAACAAAGCCAATTTCGGGTCTCATGGGTAAGGCTATTTTGGGATAATCCGACTGTGTAGATAGGTATACTTAACGGAAGATAAAATACCCTAGCATCTTGGGTGATTGCCCAGTATGAAGACACAGGTTTATTTTTAGTCGCCTACACAGTTGGGCGGTATCAGGGAGCACACTTCATGCACTTTTTATAGCATCGTGGGCATCATCCTGTCCAATCCAGGTCACTGACCTTTCTGAGGTTGCTTCAGAGCGCTGCCCTCCTCGTGGGATCTGAACCCACAACCTGCGGCTTAACAGCCCCCGTTTTCAGGGACTGAGGGACTTCTCCTCTCCCCGCATTGACGGACACGACCCATGCGAGCAAACATAAATCCAATTCCCTGTGGAGCTTTTATACAAGCGAGCCAGAGCTGCAATAAAAAGAAGGGCTGATAAGGATGATGTATAGAATGTGCACAGTGTGAAAAGAGCACTCAATCTCTCCAGCAGCCTCCATAGGGCTTTATTACATTGCGTCCAGTGGATTACAACAAGCAATACAGCCTTGTAACCCCATTACGAGGCCATCTGACGCAGGTGAAACACAGGGGACACGGTGCACTATGCTTACGTCTCTAGTGTTTGGTTGGAACATGAATGATCTAAATCCAACTCTCAGGGAGAAAAAGGCTTCCTCGACTTCAAAGTGTTAATAAAAGCTGACTTGTTTTGTCCTGTAGTGCTTAATAAACGGGGGTTTGACGTCAGAGGATGACTGGGAAAATGACTTCTTGACAAGTGGAGCCCATCTGTATTTGGAGTGGTTTCATATTACGATATAAAGGGCATGCCATGTATTTACAGTGGTCAGGGGCTTTATTTGACAAATTAGCTCTGGACAGGTAATTGGATTTTTGTTGTGCGGCTATTCATATTGAGAGACGGCAAAGCAGTGATTTAAATTCATTCATTGGGAGGGTAGAATCACTTAAGCTCCCCTGGATGCTTAGATAATGGGTTAGTTCTACAGCTTCGCTACAGTAACTGTCAGTGGAGATGGAGATAAATGGACACTTGATTTGAGATGTGCACAAACTTATTTAAGTTATCTAAATAAATAGACACAGAATGCCTATATAAGTTAACACTTGGAAAAAATAACTTTTACTGAATCTCACATCTTCACGGGATGTGTGTCTAGTATGTAGTATGTTGCAATCTCAAACTATGGTGGTCGAAGTTCTGCTTTTGTCATTGCATCAACAGTTTTGATCATCAAACTTTATTGAATAAATGCAATTGATTGTTGGCACTGGAAACAATTGTTGTATTTAAAATGTGTCTGAATAATCCCGTAAGGGATGGGCTGCGTGCAGCCAGACACGAAAATAAAATCATTCATTCATTCATGCAATTGATTAATAAACGCTTGAGGTCACCTCTGCCTACATTCCCATCATCGCCGCTGCTAAATCATGGTGAAAAGAAAGAAGCACAATTATTTACTAAAATTGTAAGAACACCTGTGGTCTCGTATGATGACTTGGCACAGTGGTTGCTGGTTTAGGGGGGGGCCCCCCATATGAATTCTTGCCCTGGCCCCTTGTGAACCTCTTAGCGCCACTGGATGGAAGGTCAGTCAAGATCATATAAATATAGAAAGTAATCCCTGACCTCTCTGTGCTATCTATCATCTTATTGGCAGCAATAAATCCTGCCAGGTTACCTCTTGACCTCCTGCCTTCTCCCAGAATGCACTGCTGCACATTCTAATGACAGATCCCAGCGCGGAACAAGCACTTTTTCGTGGACAAAGGCTTTGTGGCTAATGAGCGCACTTATCTCTGTCATCCCACTGCACTGTGTCATCCTCTCACACAATGCAAGACACGAGCAATCAAGCTCTGATGCCCTGACCAGACTTCATCAAGTCTGCAGATTAGTATGGCTCGACAAGCCCATTGAGAGGAGCCTTCCCCCGCATTCAGTGTTTACTGAAGTCACATCTTCTTGCTGCCTGATGGCCTGTTGCACTCGATAAAATGGCAGATGCAGGGGATCTATAGCGAAGTGGATCTAATACTTTCTGACTCATTCCTGCGGTTCTCTATTAGATTGAAATGGTGCTTGTGTGTGTGTACTTCGTAACTAGCGTGTACTAGGGGCCCGTCAAAATTGCTTGCATTGGGAATTGGGGCCCCTCATGACTACCCTACGCCACTGCAGGAATGCCTACAGAGGAGACACGGTTTATAATGAGGGTGAGCCATGTTGTGAATGTTGTAGCTTTGAGCCAGCTGGATCTAGGCCTGTGTCATGTTATAGCTAGTCATTATGTTGTTTGAATGTATAGTTTTTAATGTTGAATTGTATTTTACTTATTTTTGCATGTATGTTGGCCTACTGGCATAATGGTTAAAAGCATTTACATTTGTTGTTCATTGATACAATATTTGAGTCAACTATAAGATAAGATAAGATAAGATTCTAGGTTGTTAATGATGAGCAAACAGTTTGAATTAATATTCCATTGAAATTCAAGAGTAGCTATATTTGGAAATGAGGACTTATGTTACCCTACTTGCATGTGAATCTTGAAAGACATTTAGTCTTCTTTATTTTTTGTTTCATTTTAGAATCTAGCATGTGTAATGTGAAATTATAAACGTTTAAGAGTTTTGCTTGATGTAAAGCCTACATTTTATTTTAATATAAGATTCTCGATAAAGATGCCAGAGTGGACATCATGCCAAGACTTCTTAATTGAACACTTTTCAGGGTGTAACATTCATTTTATTGTTGTGCATGTGTCTTCATTTATTCATTTGTTGGACTGCTGGCTGTGAAAGTTTACCCCAGGGACATTAAATATTTAGGTCACTGCTCATTGACACTCATGGCAGCCTGAGTCAGAGACATTGCCTTTTTAACTTTACTTCCCTACCCAGGATTGTTGTTGTTCTTGTTGTTTTTGTTGTTCTTGTTCTTGTTCTTCTCCTCCTTCTTCTTCTTCTTCTTCTTCTTCTTCTTCTTCTTCCTTCCTTCCTTCCTTCCTTCCTTCCTTCCTTCCTTCCTTCGGGGTGGGGGGACCTCAACAACATGACTAATCGTTTTCAAAATGGTCATACCTCTGGTAGACAAAAGAGTGGTTTGCTTAAGAATCGTGCAATAGTACTGTGTTGCACCGCCGCCGATAGACAGCGACAGCCGCTGTCCTCGGTGCTGAAACATTTGAGTAATTGGCAAAGCTTTTCTTTTTTGTTCTTGAGAACAAGCTGACAAGCGGCTCCACTGTATTTTTCTTAATCACTGCTTGGCTGTGTAATGACAATTATGGATATCCGCTATTTTACGGTTTCAATTTTAAAATGACTTTATCAGAATGGTCTCTCGAGAATGCTCCGCCTCCTCCGTGCTGAGAGTCTAGCTCTGGCCCTGCAGGGTGTTGTAAATAAAAGTGAGCAAATGGGGTAATATGATTTAGGTGAGTTTGGCAGAGTGAATGAGGAATAGTTATGCTCCAAAATGCCATGTCTTTTTATTGATTTATTATGCTGTCACCACCAAGGAATCTTAAGTGAAATGTATCAATGATTCATTACATTAATTTAATTTTTGAATACAATGGCAGGACATTTTTCATCTTCATTTATGGTTGACATTTTGAGAAAAACAACTTTGTTTCAGATGTGTAGGCTACCAGATGCAGGCTGTATGTATGCTATATGCTCTAGGCAGGATGACATTTTGCGTTGCGAGTGTGACCACTACCCACTTTTTATTTGTTTAGATCACGGGTAGGCTATATTCAACCTCTCATGGAGGACAGGCCATGTTTCCATTCCACCCAAAATCACCTGCTGACTTTGGTTATAGTCTCCCTCTAGCGGCCGCTTCTCTCTTCACGTTTCACACAGCGACAAAATCAATTCCCGGTCCTCCACTGAATGAAATGCACCGGCAAAAGCCAGCGTTTTCAAATCAGATAAGCTGGACTTGTGTGTGTTTGTGGAAACGCTACTGTAGGCTTTTGACTTCAATCCACCAACCCACCACCTCCTGTGACAATTTACCCTACCCAACCCAACCCAACCCAGCATTCTCAAGGACGCCCCCACCCCCCCAACGCACACTTTGTGAAAGAGAGAGAGAGAGAGAGATGTGAGAGAGAGAGAGAGAGAGAGAGATGTGAGAGAGAGAGAGAGAGAGAGAGAGAGAGATGTGAGAGAGAGAGATGTGAGAGAGAGAGAGAGAGAGAGAGAGAGAAAGAGAGAGAGAGAGAGAGAGAGAAAAACCTTGAGGAAGGGAGGAGGGGAGGGCAGCGCGGGTTGCATGCTGCCTGCTGTGCGTCGGGACAGAGGAGGACAGAGGGTGTGTGTTGTTGTTGTTGTTGTTGTTGTTGATGATGCTGGTGGCGGCTCTTCTTTCTTCTTCTTCACATCACCTTCCCTCGTGGAGCTGCAGGTGGAGCCTCCGCCCAGCAGCCTGCACCTATCCTGTTTTCCACCTCACCTCAGACACACAGACGCTCCATTGAAGTCACCGGCACGGGATTTTTACGCACCGAGTAGCATCATGTTAAACGATTATTTGGCGCGTCTCTTTTGTGCGCCGTCTATTATTCCCGTTGTGAATGTTATGCCGGGTCTGCAGCCAGCACAGATGACTTGAAACGGGCGGAGGAGGCGTTTGCATCTAAAGCACGTGTTTCGTTATCTTTTCTTTTCCCTATCATAAAGAGAAGAATTAGCCTAATTGGTAACCATGGCAGACCAGGTAAGGCGACATCTATTTTACTCCTTCCTTAACCCATACTGCACTGCATCTACAGGCTATTAGCCTATAGTAGTTCTCACTCACTCTCTCTCTCTCACACACACACACACACACACACACACACACACACACACACACACACACACAGCAGGTGCACACCCTCAGAGTAGTAGCCTATAGTAGGCACTTTGCTTTTGTGCTCACAAGTTTCTTCCTGTAACAATGTGTGTCTATCATTGTGTGCGTGGGAAAAATAGTAAGTTTATGTTTTCTTTCCCACTCTCACGAAAAAATAAATAGCCTAGAATAGTCCTGTACAGGCTAATATTCTTATAGGCTATAGTATAGTGACTTTATCTTCCATGGTATTACTATATGATTTTTATGTGGTAACCTATATAGTTTTGCTGTGATATCTAGGCCTACCTATACAAATATACGTGTCTGTCTGTCTGTCTGTCTCTCTCTCTCTCTCTCTCTCTCTCTCTCCCTCTCTCTGTGGGTTAATGTTAGTCCTCAGTTTCTCAAAATGTTGATTGTAGGCCTAATGAGGTCTCCAGTCAAACATCATTTGGAAGATAAAAAACATGTCCTAGACATAACCAGGCTACAGCTCAGTGAAGCATGGGTATAATTGTGCAGTAGTAACATGGGTATAGTTGTGCAGTAGTAACATGGAGGAATAAAACAGCGTTGCCTGTGGTATTAATTTTGTATTGTGCCATGTGTTGTTTGCCCTAGTTTCTAGACGGCCTGCGAGAGAATGAGATTAACCCCTGACACAGTTTGCTCCACCCCCTGTCAGAGCATCCCGCCCCTCCCCTTTGCATCGCTGACAATAAAGGCCATGGTTAATTGATTAGATTCTCTCAATTAGCTTAATTGGTGCTGGTGAGTGAAGGGGAGAGAGACCTTTGATGTTCCCTTAATAAAACATCACCATCACTTAAAATACACAATTAAAACTCAGAGCGAGAGAGAGAGACACACACACACACACTCAGAGAGTGTGTATGGGTGAACAAGTGAGTGCCTACTATAGCTTTGCCACAGGCAGCCACACCTGCATTCCCTTGTGAAAAAAGAACTAGGTGAAAACACATGCACTATCAAATGTATACACAGGTCCAAAATGATAGACATGGACCCGGGAAATGTGTGCCCAGTCCCGATTGGACCTGTCTATTATTAGAAAGCTGAGACCCGGGCCCGTACACACCTGATAAATATCAGACCCGAACCTGGCCCAGACACGGAGTCACTTCATTTTGAATGGACCCGGGGTCTGTGTCGTGGTCCTCAGGTATTCAGAGGTTCTGGCACACCAAAATACCTCTAGTAGGTTCAAGTGCTAATTTTTCGGATTATTTGACAATATAAAAAGGGTGGTTGACAGCTCTGACAGCCATTCCTCGCATCCACTCGGGTCCTATTGGACCTGGCATTTCACTGTCAGAGACCCGAGAACTGCAGCAAATGAACCTGGACCCGACCCGGACCCAGAGTCACTTCTTTTGAATGGACCCAAGACCCGTCCATCTGGGTCGGGTACTCAGGTATTCGGGCATACCCGAAGACCTGTAATATACACCATAATATAATGTTACTATACGCTGCTGTCGGGTGGAAACCTTGTATCTCCAAATTTGGCCATTTTCTTTTTATTTCATAAATGGATTTAGGGGGTAACAAAAAATAACCTGTGAAAGTTTCAGGTGTTTGGACCAGTGAAAGATGTTATATTACTGGTTATTAATGTTGTTATTACTATTACACTGTATATTAAAATGTGAACGTGTTTTTCTTCCTTGTGAAAACTAGCTTTTTTGGAGATACAAGGTTTCTGCATGACAGCAGCGTAGATATAGGACTCCTATATATAGGAGATATATAGACAATAAATAAAGTATGATAATGTTACTATAAACTCACTATTGAGTAGCCTACCATAGACACAGTCCCTATAAGAATATTATAGTAGTGAGACCAGGCAACAAGGTCATTGATATAAGCCCACTAGCCCAGGGATACTCAACTTGCTTTGCCCGGGGGCCACTTTCGTGAAATGATAGAAGGCCAGGGGCCAGTTAATAAACAAACAATATACATTTTTCTGTAGCGGATTGTAGGTTTTTGGGGTGCCAGCCGGAGTTTAGTCTGATAATGTTGTGCACACCAGATAGTTAGTTAGGTTAAGTTAGTTAGGTTAAGTACATACATAAGTGCCTGGGTAGTGAGCTGACGGCGGTATTTGACAATTTAGCAGCTAAATCATAGATTATTGAAAGATATTCCATATTCCGGACTGAAATGCTATAACAGAAGTGGAGTATTGGCCAGAATGACATGAACATTTGGACACTTATTCAGCGGGTATCTTGCATCTTGCGTTCAGGTGCACTGTAATTGTTTTTTTGTTTTTTGTTTTTTTTTGCAATTCCATCGCGGGCCACACAGGGGGCGCGGCCCGCGGGCCACAAGTTGAGTATCACTGCACTAGCCTATTGGTATAAGCCCACTAGCCTATTGAGCAGCACAGGCACACTGTAAGCCTATGAATATTATAGGATTATTCTAGTGATTTTGCATAAAGCTACTTGACAGAGTGTAGCCTATGTGTGTGTGTGTGTGTGGGCCTGTAGCAGTGCCACAGGCAGAGGTGCCCAGGGGCGCTGCTGTTGCCAGATTAATTGGTGCATTAATATTGATGAGGGGTGCCTCTGCTTGACCTGCTGTGCACAGACACTTGCACAAGCTTTTGTTCTGCTTAAACAGCTGACTAAACTCCTCCCTTCATTTTGTCACAAGGTTGGAGATCACTCAGGAGGACTTGATGTTTTTGACCTACTTACCTGCTAATGCATTGTGCAGTCATTGTACACACTGTAGTAGCAGCACCTGACCACACATATGCCCTCATTGCACAAGGCTGTGGGCTCTGTCTGTCCTTCTCTCTCTCTCTCTCTCTCACTCCTCCTCTCTCTCTCTCCCACTTTGCTCGCTAACATGTCCCTTTGTCAAGTACCCGTCACCTCCTTTTCACATCCTCTTATCTTCTGCATGCCATTCTTTCAGCATCTCCTTCCCCGGCCCTGATTCTCCCTCCTCTCTCTCTCTCTCTCTCTTCTCTCTCTCTCTCTCTCTCTCTCTCTCTCACTCCCTGTATCCCTGCATCATCATCCATCTCTGCCTGCCACTTTATCTGTTTCGCTTCCATTGTTATCACCTCCCACCTCCCTTCCTCCACGCACACGTACACACGCACGCATGCACGTCCTTCCCCCCCATCCCACAGTGATAACATTCACAAGAACAGACAGTATTGCAGGTATGGATTTACGGGCTGTTCCGGCCTGTTCCTTCCCTCTTGGCAGACAGCGCCATATGTCATGCCCAATGGGCCCGTGTGTCGCCTCAACACCTTATGCCTGTCTTTTCTTCTCCTCCTTCTGTCTCAATCTGCTTCAGAGATGGGAAGTAACAAAGTATTTCTACTCAAGTATACTGTACTTAAATAGGATTTTCAGAGTATCAGTACTTTACTGAGTATTTTCTTTCGGACAACCTTTTACTTTTACTCCCTACATTTTAACACAAATATTTGTACTTTCTCCTCCTTACATTCTCAAAACAGGCTCGTTATTTTAGTCCTAATGCACGACAGACAAAAACGATGTTAACGTTGTTTGTCTGTCTCTCTCGTCTTGCGCGCTCCAAGTTTTCACGCTACTCCCCCCCCTCTTCATGCACTGTTCTAGCTCGCTCGACCGCCCCCCCCCCCCCCCCTCTCTCTCTTTTTGTCTCTAGTGTAGTGTGTCACATGACTCACATCACATCAACAATGTCGCCTAATGAGGGAGAAGGAGTAGATGTCATTTTAAGGATTTTAATGAGATAGTTTAACTTTTTTGAGGAAAACCCACATCACACAAATTATTAATCAAAGTAGAGTTTCTATACATCTTAAACATGTTCGAAGGGGATCTTTTAAGTTGAATAGTCTTTGAATTATAATGACAAGAGTTTCAGTTAGCTTGGCACAGAAACAGCTTGAAATACATTTTGCTTTTGAGTAGCCTACATTTCAGAGCCTGTACTTTTTTACTTGAGTAAATAAGTTGAATCTGTACTTCTACTTGACTAAAGAATGTGTGTGTAGCCTACTTTGTCCATCTCTGATCTGCTTGCAGTACAGTATGTTTCTCAACACGGCGCCCCCGCTGCGCAGAGGGAGCACGCCGCTGCCCGTCAAGCACCAGCTGCGGCGGGAGGAGGCCGTGTCCGACGACTGCGACTGGATCCCGGGCCTGGAGCAGCCCGCCACGCTGCCCATCAGCGACACCACGGCGGTGCCCCGCGACGAGTCCTTCGGCCAGCTGGGGGCGCCCCCGTCCGGCTACCACGGGGGGGCGCTGAGGATAGTGCTGCTGGGACAGAACGGCGTGGGCAAGTCGTCGCTGGCCTTGTCGCTGGCCGGCCAGTCGGACCGGTCGCTGTCTATAGACTCTGAGACGCAAGCCTGCGGTAATGGCTCCAAGAGGGGTGGCTGTTTGAGTGTGTGTGTGTGTGTGTGCATGTGTTTCAGTCAGAGACACTGAGTTGCGTCAGTTGGGACCGTTTATTCTAAGCACAAAATGGTTGTAATATACAGTTGTTAGGTTCTGCTCCTGTAAATAAGTCAAAGGAGTATGCAAGAGCTTCTGCAGAGAGGGCAATAAACCCCCTCCAAGGCATAGTAGACAGATCAACCAAACATATGAGAAAAAGAACGTAGGCAGCGGGCCCCATACAACAAAAATCCAAGATACGTCAGTCTCCATAGCAGTTAAAGGCCTTCATTCAGTATTGGCTAAACCCAACACATGTCAGCAATGACTGCCTCCATCCCCTGATAAAGCATTTTCCCCCTCATATGGACATGATGAACCCCACATCCGAGGAGCACCTCTCCTTTTTACAACATATTCTCTAAGCCCAGTAGCATTCTTTTCTCTTGCTACAGTTTTATAAAACCAGGCATAATTCGGAGATAGCTTTCACAACAATCCTGTGTCCAGATAAGAGCAGGAGGAGGTCAGTGTTCTGCCTGAACTAACGAGATACTCCATATCGGTGTGTTAGGGTCGCCTCCCTTCTGACACTGACAACAGTCTCAGTTCTCGGAGGGTCTAAGCTCATAAAAATCCATATTTTCCTCTCACCTCCCTACTGCAGCATCAGAGGGAAAATCCACCCAAAACCAGGACTCGCACACGCCAGTGATCGTGGGCCTGGGCTCAAGCAGTTTGTCCTTGGATGTAAACACATTACCGAGTCCTCCTTCCGGGTGGATTTTCCCCTGTAAAAGCGCAACCTTGAGCTCTGATCCTCCACTCTGCTGCTCTGGCCTGGCTCAATCACTGTGTCTGTCTGTCTCTCACAGCAGGGGGTAATCAGTGTTTGTCCTCGACCCTCCGACCAGCCAATCAATCAATCAATCAATCTATCTATCAATCAATCTATCAATCAGTGTCGCTGAGAGACGGCCATTCTGCTCTCCCACTGACTCACTCCATACAGTATTCATCAGCGCTCGTGTAGCTACACTCAGATTCATGCATCATGAATGGGCAGAATGTGCTATTTCTAAAAGCCCTTTTCCCTCGCTAGGAGCTTGTCGACATTTTCCTGACGGGCCTCATCCTGTATGAGAACAGAAGCAGCCCACGTGTTGAGCACCGCAGCTCCTCTGCTGAGGACACAATGTAGCTGCTAGGTTCATCTTTAAACCGCACAGCAGAGTGAGGACACAATGTAGCTGCTAGGTTCCTCTTTAAACCGCACAGCAGAGTGAGGACACAATGTAGCTGCTAGGTTCCTCTTTAAACCGCACAGCAGAGTGAGGACACAATGTAGCTGCTAGGTTCATCTTTAAACCGCACAGCAGAGTGAGGACACAATGTAGCTGCTAGGTTCCTCTTTAAACCGCACAGCAGAGTGAGGACACAATGTAGCTGCTAGGTTCCTCTTTAAACCGCACAGCAGAGTGAGGACACAATGTAGCTGCTAGGTTCATCTTTAAACCGCACAGCAGAGTGAGGACACAATGTAGCTGCTAGGTTCATCTTTAAACCGCACAGCAGAGTGAGGACACAATGTAGCTGCTAGGTTCATCTTTAAACCGCACAGCAGAGTGAGGACACAATGTAGCTGCTAGGTTCATCTTTAAACCGCACAGCAGAGTCGACACAATGTAGCTGCTAGGTTCATCTTTAAACCGCACAGCAGAGTGAGGACACAATGTAGCTGCTAGGTTCATCTTTAAACCGCACAGCAGAGTGAGGACACAATGTAGCTGCTAGGTTCATCTTTAAACCGCACAGCAGAGTCGACACAATGTAGCTGCTAGGTTCATCTTTAAACCGCACAGCAGAGTGAGGACACAATGTAGCTGCTAGGTTCATCTTTAAACCGCACAGCAGAGTGAGGACACAATGTAGCTGCTAGGTTCATCTTTAAACCGCACAGCAGAGTGAGGACACAATGTAGCTGCTAGGTTCATCTTTAAACCGCACAGCAGAGTGAGGACACAATGTAGCTGCTAGGTTCATCTTTAAACCGCACAGCAGAGTGAGGACACAATGTAGCTGCTAGGTTCATCTTTAAACCGCACAGCAGAGTGAGGACACAATGTAGCTGCTAGGTTCATCTTTAAACCGCACAGCAGAGTGAGGACACAATGTAGCTGCTAGGTTCATCTTTAAACCGCACAGCAGAGTGAGGACACAATGTAGCTGCTAGGTTCATCTTTAAACCGCACAGCAGAGTGAGGACACAATGTAGCTGCTAGGTTCATCTTTAAACCGCACAGCAGAGTGAGGACACAATGTAGCTGCTAGGTTCATCTTTAAACCGCACAGCAGAGTGAGGACACAATGTAGCTGCTAGGTTCATCTTTAAACCGCACAGCAGAGTGAGGACACAATGTAGCTGCTAGGTTCATCTTTAAACCGCACAGCAGAGTCGTCGGCGTCAGTGTTCTACTCTGAGAGTGTAAAAAGCTATCCCAGTGTTTCCATCACTCCACACACATCATTTCACACGCTCCAGAGCCATCTCAGCTGTATAAGTGGACACGCAACACGCCAATTGAGTTCATGAAGGACTTTTCAAACATTCCAACCTCTTCCAGGTTGAGGTGTATCTCCACATTCATATACTGCCACATAATCGTAGATGGCTATTGGAATTGTCCTGTGTAATGTGTGCTAAGTTTTTTTCTGCTGACACTAGTGTGTGTGTGTGTGTGTGTGTGTGTGTGTGTGTGTGTGTGTGTGTGTGTGTGTGTGTGTGTGTGTGTGTGTGTGTGTGTGTGTGTGTGTGTGTGTGTGTGTATGTGTGTGACATGGGTGTTTGTCTGCAGGTGAAGGCTATGAGCGCTCGGTGACGGTGGACGATGAGGACAGCAAGCTCGTCATTTATGACAACTGGAAACAGGTGAGTCACCAGCCAGCAGCATGGTTGTCTCTCTCTCAAGCTTAATTTATACTTATTATAAAGTGTCACTCAGCAAATGGTCGCAGACGAAAAAGAAAGTGTCGCTCATGGTGTTGCATTTATACTTCAGTGAGCGTTCGCCTCGGTTCAACGGTCATGTGACAATGGTCATGTGACAATCGAACGCTATAAGCGCAGACAGCCAAGGCAAGAGAGGGAATAGAATGCACAGTGAAACCACCTCAGAGGCAAGATGTAACGTACTTGGCTGCAGCCGCATATAAACGACACACAACTCACCTCCTCTCTCTCTGGGATTTTCTTTGTGATTTTCACGAAGTCATACATCAAGGACAGGCTGATAAAAATAGCGGGGACACGTTCATTCATTTCAATCGAGTGAAAACCTAAACAAGGAAGTCAAGTGCGTGCCGTCTATATAGCCAATCAGACTTGCGCGACACATGTGACGTCGTCAGCGACACTAGACATTTCACTAGGTAGCAGACACTGCTCGCCAACACTTGTCGACTCAAGTCCTCATTTCTGTCGGCGACCGTTTCAAAAGTGTCGGCAGACAAAGCATAAATTGGGCTTCAGCCTTCTGGTGCTCTGCTGACCTCTCTCTCTCTCTCTCTCTCTCTCTCTCTCTCTCTAAGCCTTCTTGTGCTCGGCTGACCTCTGACCTCTCTCTCTCTAAACCCACTCACCCTTTCTCTCGCTCGCCCTGCCTGCACTTAAAGGCCCACTGCTGATCTACAACCAGCTTTGTATCATTACAAAATCAGCAGTATATGCAAATGATGATTGTTTAACTTCCCTCCATCTTGTCTGGACCGAGAGCTCCCAGTTCATTCGCAGAACTTCCTGGACCAAATTACACGATGTCTTTTGGTCCACGAAGTTCTGCGACTGAAGGTAGAGACAGCGATAGCGATAGCGATAGCGATAGCGATAGCGATAGCGATAGCGATAGCGATAGTGATAGTGATAGTGATAGTGATAGTGATAGTGATAGTGATAGTGATAGTGACAGTAATAGTGACACCATGGCAAAACTGCCCCAAATGACATCGTTATGACACCATTTGGACCAGGAAACTGTGTGAATGAGCGGGGAGCTCTCAGACCAGGCAAGATGGAGGGAAGTATGCTCATTTGCATACTGCATACTACAGATTTTGTAACGATACAAAGGTGGTTGAAAATCAGCAATGTGGCCCTTTAAGTTATGGAAAGAGCCATTTATTGGATTTCTCGCATGTGAGTAGACTGTGTGTGTGTGTGTGTGTGTGTGTGTGTGTGTGTGTGTGTGTGTGTGTGTGTGTGTGTGTGTGTGTGTGTGTGTGTGTGCGCGCGCGCATGCGTGTGTACGTGTGCGTGGAGGCGTGCGTACACGCGCGTGCGTGTGTGTGTGTATGGCAGCAGCTGGGCCTTTATTAGCTTTTTGAAGTCCTCTCACTTGGAAAAGTGGAAGTTACTGTCATTTTAAACTGATTTGCTTCAACTTCATATCCACGGGGAGCAGGAACTTTGGAGCGTGGGGCGAAATTGCCGCTACAGTATGCATCATCGACCTTTTTGGGATGAGTAGTCTGAATGGGCGAATATACGACCCTTTGGTGGTGCTTTTGAAATGGGGAAAAATGGAGAGGGGGAACAGCTTGCCAAAGACGCTTCTCTGCGCCTCGTGACGCCGAGGACATTATGCAAAAGCCAAAAAGCATACAGTCATAATTGCCTATTAATGCTGTGATGGCATAGCAGAGCACTCTCATTAGTGTGCTCTTTGAAGGGTGCACTTGTTCTCCCAGACTCCAGAGCTGCTGCCAGCTGTGGGGCTGAGGCCATTGTACTCCGGCTATCTGCGCCTCATCCCGCCCTCGCAATCAAAAGATGGACAAGCTGTTACCTCCACACATGGCCACTTTCCCCCTCAAGTGTCTCTCTGTTCAATTGACCCCTGCTGGGAAACACAGCTAGCCAGGAGTCACCCTCCCTCGGTCGCCCTCACAGAAGTGTGCATGCTACTTTTGGACAGTAAATGCACACAAATGAATAGACAGTATGTAATGTGCAGCAGTGGATTCTCTGACTACCAACATGATCGTCGCAGGTTCGAGCCCCCCGCGTTACCTCCGGCTTGGTCGGGCGTCCAATGCGTCCATACAGACACAATTGGGCGCGTCTGCGGGTGCAGCCGGATTAAGGGTATGTGTCTTGGTCACTGCACTAGCGCCTCCTCTGGTGGGTCAGGGTGCCTCTTCGGGGGGATGGGGGGAATAGCGTGATCTTTCAAAACGCTATGCCCTGCCACACGAACATACACACACACACACACACACACACACACACACACGCACACACACAGACACACGTGCGTTACACTAGAGAGCTGCAAACCCGAGGGTACCCTCGCGGGCCCCTCAGGCCTGGCCAATACGGGCTGGGGCCGGGCTTTTTTTTTTAATGAATTGCTCCGAGCCGCCCGGGCCGGGTTCGGGCCCATTTCAATAATAAAATAAAATGAAGCTGTATTACTCGCTTTATTTTACACAGCAGAGTGAGACCAAGAGGAGGAGGAGCGCACAGACACACACACCCTCACCGTGACGTTAGACTGCCACTCCAGTCCACAATCCACGTCATGACATGTTCCAGTCAGCGTGCTGTCACTGTCAGCATAAAAAACAACAACAAAACAAGCCGTGTGTCCGTGTCGTGAGAGAGGAATAAGGACATATGGACATAAAACAAAGTTTGCGAGGGGAGAGTTAAACAGTCCCCACTGCAGTAGGGAAAGCCCATTTCAACCTGTTGAAAACAAACCCATCTACCATACATTGTGAGGACACTAATGTGACGTTATTCAATGCAGCTATAAACGGTAAGTCTGCCTTTTTAATTTCGATATGCTTGAGTGACATAATGTTTCAGTTTGTGGCATTGTTGCTGTTGGCAATTAAACGATCTAACTTCTCTTTCTCGAGACAGATATGTCCGGATTTTGATAGGCCACGGTATCGTGTGTGAGAGGGGGAGAGAGAGACAGAGAGAAAGCTGCGGTGGTTGTCTTTATAGGCAACACAGTCTAGCAACGTTTTGGACCAACGAGTTCAGCAGCGCGGCAGCATGCACAGAGAGGGAGAGAGAGATGTGTCGTCATATCGTGATATTGATGTCGGGCCTCGCAACGGGCTCGGGCCAATTAATTTCATAACTCATCCGGGCCGGGTCGGGCACGGGCCTGCATGTCACGGGCCGGGGAGGGCTCTGGCCGAGATTTCAGGGCCGCGCAGCTCTCTAGTGTACACACACACACACACACACACACACACACACACACACACACACACACACACACACTGGTGCACAGAAGGTCCGGGGTGTCTCCTCTCCTTAGCCAGACGCTGTGAGTGTTGTTTACGTCAGGCTTTAAATAAGTCATCCCGCGTTCCTAAATTAAACACTACTGGCACGGTCGGCCTTCACCTAGCCTTGACATTGGTTTGCTTGATGTATGGCCTACATCACTTAACCAGCCAATCAGCTTCTGTATGCCTATTTAAAGGGCCAGCAGAGGAGATTGAGGTCACTGCAGGCCAGAGGGAGGTTCTCTCGCCCTTTCCTAATGTGTGTAACCTTCAAGCCAGTCACACCTGTGTGTGCTGTGGGCTTTGTGTACACTGTGTGTGTGTGTGTGTGTGTGTGTGTGTGTGAGTGTGAGTGAGAGAGAGAGAGATAGAGAGAGGGTGTGTGTCTCTGCTAGTGCCGGTGCCACGGTGTCTCCATTCATTCCTGTCTTTGGCACTAGCCAGTCTACATATTGGATAACCATTATTATTTGATAGCTCCAAATTAAAATATTTATAGTAGAGAACCTAAGCCCGAGGCTTGGAGAAATATAGGTCAGTACAGTGTGTGTGTGTGTGTGTGTGTGTGTGTGTGTGTGTGTGTGTGTGTGTGTGTGTGTGTGTGTCTGTGTGTGTCAGGCCCGGCGCCCCCGGGGGCCTGTCGTGGACTCATTTTTAAAGCTAGAGTGAAGATCCTGGGATCATATGAAGACTAGAAAACCTAAGGAATCCGTCGGTACCAAACATGTCATGCCAGCTTGTCGGGAACGGGGTGCAAGAATGCTCCAAATCCAGGCGAAATTCTGGCATGGGAAAAACTGCCCCCTCAGTCACTTCATCCTGGAGCCGGGCCCGAGCATTTTGTTATTTTCTTTTTGTGTGTGTAGTAAAAATGCTGCATTTGTCAGACAGATAGAGACTGTTTCTGCCCAGGAGGACTTAGAAAAGGGTCCAGGATGTCATTTGGGCGGAGAGATAAACCAGCTCTTCCTTGAGCACATTCTTCTGCTAGATTACAGGGAGGCTTCTGCCACCCAGCACTTGGAACAGAAAAAAGAAATCAAAATAAGACATCTTCCCAAGAGTCCTCTGTTCCCTGCCTGGACATTGTTCTTTCCACTGTGTTGCTCTTCAGTAGTGCAGCCTTTTATGATGTTCTTGGCTATTTGCCATTTCCTATTCCCTGCCCCAAACCACACTGTACCTTTAAAGATCCGTTAACCACCAAGTCCACCGAGTCGGCTGCCTCTCTGGCATCGTGACATGCAACAGCGATTTCTCATGTTGAAAAAACCTTCGGTCCAATGAGCGCCGAGGGGGGCTGACGATTAGCCAATCAGCACCAAGGGCGGGACTAACGCCGTTGTCAAATGACAACAATGGCGATTGCTATAGACCTTATTCGATTGACGACACTCGCGTACTGGCACGCCCACCGCCACCATATTGTCGACATAGAGCTGCAGCTCTCAAGTGACAGCCTATGTGGAGCAGCGTTTATAGGAAGCTAGCCGCTGTTAGCGTTACCTGTATCGTTCCAATTGTGTTCGGATGGTGACCTGCGTTACACACGGCTGTAGTAATGACAGCAATAAAGTCCCCGTGGTTTGTTTCTATCTCTACCGTCCACAGACGTGAAGGGAGCGAGACTGGGGATACGTCAGCAGCACAGGAGAGGTGTGTGAATAGTTAGGAGAGACAGGTGAAACTTTCTGACAGCTCCTCACAGCAAAGTCTGTTCACCTCATTCTTTTGTTTATTTATTACAGGCATTAACGGCTGCATACAAACAACAACTGTGGGTTTTTTATAGCTGTCATTACATCGCTATTTTGTAATGGAACAGAAACGACAATAAGGCTGTTACTAGTTGTCAACTGCAGCGCTGTGTGCACGCAGGACGGTATGTCAACAATATGGTGCGTCCAGGGTTAGCGAATAAGGTCTATAGAGGAGATAGACGCTGCTATATCGAGGCTATTTCAAGTACCAATTACATTGAAATTCAAACAGCACTCTGCTTTGAAGGCATTTACAAAGTCAAATCTCAGATATTTCACTGAACTCACCTCACGTTCTAATGATTTAGGAATGAGACTCTGTTGTGTGCTTTAGGGAAATTCTCTTTCTTTGAACCTGGCTTCTCCAGTTGAAGATACTCTTTACTGCAATGCTATCCTACTGTGTGTGTGTGTGTGTGTGGGGGGGGGGGGGGTTGTCTGCTGCGAGGTCAGTTGTATTTGGCAATGATGTGGTCAATGTGGGAAGGGTCAGCTTACTGTGTGTGTGTGTGTGTGTGTGTGTGTGTGTGTGTGTGTGTGTGTGTGTGTGTGTGTGTGTGTGTGTTGTGTGTGTGTTGTGTGGGGCCTGGCCAGCACGGACCAGATGGCCTCTGTAATATATTTCCTTAGGGAAGTGTTGTCTTTGTGCAGCAGAGAGAGAAGAGTGAGCAAACTTGCCAACTCAGCACTCTCTCTGCTCTAAGCCTCCTACAGTCTGATCAGATCACTAAGCCTCCTACAGTCTGATCAGATCACTCTAAGGCCCAATCCCAATTCCTATCTTAACCCTCAATCTTAACCCTCAGTCTCAAAAATGCGCACTCCCGCGAAGTGCTAGTGCTGTCCCGATTCTCAGTGTGTTGAGTTAAGGGTGAAGTTTAAGGGCTGTATGTCCCTTACTTTTGAGATTTTCCAGGACCACCCTTGGCAGTGAGTGCGATCCCAGAATCCGTTGCGTGTCATCAGCTAGATCCATTCAGATGGAAGATGGCGGCGAAAGGAGGAAAAAAGCAGCCCTACAAAGTTAAGTATTTCCTTGTTAATAGAGATGTAAAAATTACGATAACCATTGTATTAACTTAGTTTAATGTCATTTTATGGATTTCCGTTTTGGAATCCTAACAACAATTGTTGTTGCTAACTATCGATAGTCAGTAGCCGTGCTGGTGCGGTCAAGCCATATTATTATTATTATAACATTGTTAACGTTGTTACGAAATGCCATAATTCTCGGTGGTAATGTCGTTGTTGAGTTGTTTTTATCAAAATACAGCCTACGTTTGCACGGACATTTTTGTAAGATGACCGGGCTAGTGTTATCTCCCAGGCTGTTTATCTAATGATAGATCGTTAGATAAAAAGCATGGGAGATAACTGCAAACTATTATCACATGAACACGGTAGTCAGTAGTTACAACATCCAGCAGTGCCGATAACATGTTTCGGTTTAACTGGTGACCGTGTTAACTCGGCTACGTTGCAACGTTAGCAATGTTATAATATAATATAATAATAATAATATGGCTTGACCGCACCAGCACGGCTACTGACTATCGATAGTTAGCAACAACAAATGTGTTAGGCTCCAAAACGGAAATCCATAAAATGACATTTAAACTAAGATAATACAATGGTTATCGTAATTTCTACATCTATATTATCAAGGAAATATTTGTAGGGATGCTTTTTTCCTCTTCTTTTGAATTGACAGACTGGACGGGAGCTTTGGCATATTGCTGCCCCCCACAGTCTGAAGACGTATCTGCCTTGGGCTGTCCCATTTTAAAGTCGCAAGATAGCCCTTAACACTTAGTTTTGAGGGCTACTAAGATTGAGGGTTGAGCTTGAGGGTTAAGATTGAGGGTTAAGAAAAGAATTGGGATTGGGCCTAAGCCTCCTACAGTCTGATCAGATCACTCTCTGTGCACTATTAGCCTCCTACAGTCTGATCAGATCACTCTCTCTGTAATAAGCCTCCTACAGTCTGATCAGATCACTCTAAGCCTCCTACAGTCTGATCAGATCACTCTCTCTGCACTAAGAATCCTACAGTCTGATCAGATCACTCTCTCTGCACTAAGCTTCATACAGTCTGATCAGATCACTCTCTCTGCACTAAGCTTCATACAGTCTGATCAGATCACTCTCTCTGCACTAAGCCTCCTACAGTCTGATCAGATCACTCTCTCTGCACTAAGCCTCTACAGTCTGATCAGATCACTCTCTCTGCACTAAGCCTCCTACAGTCTGATCAGATCACTCTCTCTGCACTAAGCCTCCTACAGTCTGATCAGATCACTCTAAGCCTCCTACAGTCTGATCAGATCACTCTCTCTGCACTAAGCTTCCTACAGTCTGATCAGATCACTCTCTCTGCACTAAGCTTCCTACAGTCTGATCAGATCACTCTCTCTGCACTAAGCCTCCTACAGTCTGATCAGATCACTCTCTCTGCACTAAGCCTCCTACAGTCTGATCAGATCACTCTCTCTGTAATAAGCCTCCTACAGTCTGATCAGATCACTCTCTCTGCAATAAGCCTCCTACAGTCTGATCAGATCACTCTCTCTGCATTAAGCCTCCTACAGTCTGATCAGATCACTCTCTCTGCATTAAGCCTCCTACAGTCTGATCAGATCACTCTCTCTGCAATAAGCCTCCTACAGTCTGATCAGATCACTCTCTCTGCACTATAAGCCTCCTACAGTCTGATCAGATCACTCTCTCTCTGCACTAAGCCTCCTACAGTCTGATCAGATCACTCGCTGTGCACTAAGCCTCCTACAGTCTGATCAGATCACTCTCTCTGCACTAAGCATCCTACAGTCTGATCAGATCACTCTCTCTGCACTAAGCCTCCTACAGTCTGATCAGATCACTCTCTCTGCACTATAAGCCTCCTACAGTCTGATCAGATCACTCCGTCTGCACTAAGCCTCCTACAGTCTGATCAGATCACTCTCTCTGCACTAAGCCTCCTACAGTCTGATCAGATCACTCTCTCTGCACTAAGCCTCCTACAGTCTGATCAGATCACTCTCTCTGTAATAAGCCTCCTACAGTCTGATCAGATCACTCTCTGCACTAAGCCTCCTACAGTCTGATCAGATCACTCTCTCTGCAATAAGCCTCCTACAGTCTGATCAGATCACTCTCTCTGCACTAAGCCTCCTACAGTCTGATCAGATCACTCCCTCTGCAATAAGCCTCCTACAGTCTGATCAGATCACTCTCTCTGCACTAAGCCACCTACAGTCTGATCAGATTGTGACTCACCCTCACCCACCTCATACCATATCCTTCCGTCACTTTTGTCTCGCCTTCTTCCCGTCCCTTCATGTGTCACCTTACATCTTTATTGATCAGTCTGCTCTTTCATTTTGTTCTGAAAGTGCTGCAGATCGGTCCTAATAGACCCCCCCCCCCCCCCACATATAATCCTTGGCTTCAAGGGAAAGGAGAGAGAGAGAGAGAGAGAGAGAGAGAGAGAGAGAGAGAGAGAGAGAGTATCTGCTGTCTGTGAGTGTCTGTGTGTGTAAAATAGAATGAGAGAGTCAGACAGACAGGATAACACGTCATTATACCAAAACAACAGAATACGTCGATTTCCAATTACTCCCAAAATGACATAATACTGTATGAGCGAGGCAGGTGATACGCCTCACGTCGGGTATTGAGAAAATGTCACATAGTTATGTTTAAACATCGGTTTTGTTTAGGCAACTAAAACAACTTTGCTTATCTTTAGGCAAGTAAAAACAACTTAGTTAAGGTTATGGTTTGAGTTACGGTTCAAAACAGAACATGTCGTCGAGAGGCGATGAGGACGTTGAAAGATGAGGAAACAAAATGGTAGCTGGAGTTTGTATAGTACATGTGTGCCTGCCTGTACGTTGTGTGCCTGCCTGTACGTTGTATGCCTGCCTGTACGTTGTTTGCCTGCTGGTACGTTGTGTGCCTGCCTGTACGTTGTGTGCCTGCCTGTATGTTGTGTGCCTGCCTGTACGTTGTGTGCCTGCCTGTACGTTGTGTGCCTGCCTGTAAGTTGTGTGCCTGCCTGTACGTGTTGTGCCTGCCTGTACGTTGTGTGCCTGCCTGTACGTGTTGTGTGCCTGCCTGTACGTTGTGTGCCTGCCTGTAAGTTGTGTGCCTGCCTGTAAGTTGTGTGCCTGCCTGTACGTTGTTTGCCTGCTTGTATGTTGTGTGCCTGCCTGTACGTTGTGTGCCTGCCTGTACGTGTTGTGTGCCTGCCTGTACGTTGTGTGTCTGCCTGTACGTTGTGTGCCTGCCTGTACGTTGTGTGCCTGCCTGTACGTTGTCTGCCTGCCTGTACGTTGTATGCCTGCCTGTACGTTGTCTGCCTGCCTGTACGTTGTCTGCCTGCCTGTACGTTGTGTGCCTGCCTGTACGTGTTGTGTGCCTGCCTGTACGTTGTGTGCCTGCCTGTACGTGTTGTGTGCCTGCCTGTACGTTGTGTGCCTGCCTGTAAGTTGTGTGCCTGCCTGTAAGTTGTGTGCCTGCCTGTACGTTGTTTGCCTGCTTGTATGTTGTGTGCCTGCCTGTAAGTTGTGTGCCTGCCTGTACGTTGTGTGCCTGCCTGTAAGTTGTGTGCCTGCCTGTACGTTGTGTGCCTGCCTGTACGTTGTGTGCCTGCTGGTACGTTGTGTGCCTGCCTGTATGTTGTGTGCCTGCCTGTACGTTGTTTGCCTGCTGGTACGTTGTGTGCCTGCCTGTATGTTGTGTGCCTGCCTGTACGTTGTGTGCCTGCCTGTAAGTTGTGTGCCTGCCTGTACGTTGTTTGCCTGCTTGTACGTTGTGTGCCTGCCTGTATGTTGTGTGCCTGCCTGTACGTTGTGTGTCTGCTTGTACGTTGTGTGTCTGCCTGTACGTTGTGTGCCTGCTTGTACGTTGTGTGTCTGCTTGTACGTTGTGTGTCTGCCTGTACGTTGTGTGTCTGCTTGTACGTTGTGTGCCTGCCTGTATGTTGTGTGCCTGCCTGTACGTTGTGTGTCTGCTTGTACGTTGTGTGTCTGCCTGTACGTTGTGTGTCTGCTTGTACGTTGTGTGTCTGCTTGTACGTTGTGTGTCTGCTTGTACGTTGTGTGTCTGCTTGTACGTTGTGTGTCTGCTTGTACGTTGTGTGTCTGCCTGTACGTTGTGTGTCTGCTTGTACGTTGTGTGTCTGCCTGTACGTTGTGTGTCTGCTTGTACGTTGTGTGTCTGCTTGTACGTTGTGTGCCTGCCTGTACGTTGTGTGTCTGCTTGTACGTTGTGTGTCTGCTTGTACGTTGTATGCCTGCCTGTAAGTTGTGTGTCTGCCTGTACGTTGTCTGCCTGCCTGTACGTTGTGTGCCTGCCTGTACGTTGTGTGCCTGCCTGTACGTGTTGTGTGCCTGCCTGTACGTGTTGTGTGCCTGCCTGTATGTTGTGTGTCTGCCTGTACGTTGTCTGCCTGCCTGTACGTTGTGTGCCTGCCTGTACGTTGTGTGCCCGCCTGTACGTTGTGTGTGCCTGCCTGTACGTTGTGTGTGCCTGCCTGTACGTGTTGTGTGCCTGCCTGTACGTGTTGTGTGCCCGCCTGTACGTTGTGTGTGCCTGCCTGTACGTTGTGTGTGCCTGCCTGTACGTTGTGTGCCTGCCTGTACGTGTTGTGTGCCTGCCTGTACGTTGTGTGCCTGCCTGTACGTGTTGTGTGCCTGCCTGTACGTGTTGTGTGCCTGCCTGTACGTTGTGTGCCTGCCTGTACGTGTTGTGTGCCTGCCTGTACGTTGTGTGCCTGCCTGTACGTGTTGTGTGCCTGCCTGTACGTGTTGTGTGCCTGCCTGTACGTGTTGTGCGCCTGCCTGTACGTGTTGTGTGCCTGCCTGTACGTGTTGTGTGCCTGCCTGTACGTGTTGTGCGCCTGCCTGTACGTGTTGTGTGCCTGCCTGTACGTGTTGTGTGCCTGCCTGTACGTGTTGTGTGCCTGCCTGTACGTTGTGTGCCTGCCTGTACGTTGTGTGCCTGCCTGTACGTGTTGTGTGCCTGCCTGTACGTGTTGTGTGCCTGCCTGTACGTTGTGTGCCTGCCTGTACGTTGTGTGCCTGCCTGTACGTGTTGTGTGCCTGCCTGTACGTTGTGTGCCTGCCTGTACGTGTTGTGTGCCTGCCTGTACGTGTTGTGTGCCTGCCTGTACGTGTTGTGTGCCTGCCTGTACGTGTTGTGCGCCTGCCTGTATGTGTTGTGCACACACTGTGGATGTTTGTGTGAGCAGGTGGGGACGGGTTTGACCTTTGGTTTCCATGTAATGGCTGTGAGCTCTGCCCTGACCTCATGTCTCTTCCTCAGTGGATGTCAGTAGTCCAGGGTCTCCGTGTTCCGCGCACCATGCAGGGAGCATGCCGGATAACAAGGGGTGACTCACACATGCAGAATAGAGCCAAATAATGTCTTTTTGCAGAACTAGAAAGAACATTCGTTGGAGTCCTCTCAGAGCCAGTTATAGAAATAATGGTTGTTAAGAGATTCATTGTCATATTCACTGCTAATGGTGTCTGATTTGAGTGGTTGTGAATATGCACATAATGTATTTGTGTGAGTCAGTGTGATACAGTGACATACAGCCGTGACTGTGAATTCTCTGACTTCATTGTACATTTGGGGTGTTATGTGCATAGAAACAGTGGAAAATGTATGAGATTGATTCAACTATACAATTCAGGGATATTTGCTAAAATTGCATGTGTATGTATGCTAACAAATGCAGGGGTTTTCAAAGTCTGAGACTGTGGGCCTCCCCCTGGACAAAGTTTGGAAAAAGGTGCCCCCCTCACTCAATTCCTGGATGCCTACAGGATCATGATTATGTTATTTGATCACATAGACATAGCCTGATATTGCTGTTTGACATACTTCAGACTGATACAGATACAGATACAGATACATAAAACGGTCTGTCTCAAGGGATTTTGTATCTCTCTTACCAAATCACCCACATGTAGGCTATCCTCTATGAGATCTCCTTTTACAGTTTTTCACAATTGTTAACACAAAAAGCGAAAATTCAGGCACAATTTGCACAGCCTTCACTTCATGTACCAATCGCTCGACCCAATTTGGCACAACTTCACACTCCCTTATCTGCATTAGACTCTGACTTTCCTTCTTTACACTCTGATGTCAATTACACATCACCTTGTTGTCAAAACTCTACACACAATGTTCAGTTGTTGCACACACAACCAGAAAACATTTTTGATGCATATTTGTGTGCTGTTTTATGTTTGACTATGAAAAAAGTAGGCCTACACTGAGACATTTTACAAAAGGAGAAATGGCTCATTCTCCAGAGTCATTGTCATTCATATGGTGTGTTCCATTTCTATGATTGTGTTTTCAATTTTGCACTTCAGTGTGCTGTAAAATAAATGTTTGGTAGTGTGCAGAAAATACTTAGTTGTGTGTACTCAATAAATGGTACAGTATGTGTGTGTCATTTGAAAATATGGCTGTGTGTACCAAATGAAAACACCAGTTCCATTTTGTGAACAGTTAAGAGATGTGATGGCAAAGAGTCATCTTGCAAAGGGAGTGTCAGGTTTAGCATTTTGTGTGTGAGGTTTTCAGTTTTGTGTGTACAGTTTTGAGAAAGCCGTTATTGTGTTGAGAAACGTGTGTTAACAATTGTGAAAAACTGTAATAACTAAATAGTCATATTTTCCACTTTCATTCACTGAGCCTCCCCTGCACCTGCTTGGAGGCGGAGCTCCCCGTGGGGAGGTCCGCCTCCCATTTTGAAAACCTCTGCTATAGATGAAAAGTGTGGTGGTGTGTAACCATCTGACCAGGAATGAGGAGCTCCACCTCTGCATTTACAAATAGGAATCTGCAGGTTCATAAGGAGAAGGCTGAACCATTGCACCATCTCTTGAGACTCGTTAGTTGCAACGTTGTGAGATTACAGAGAGATCTGACCACGCCCCCAAAATCCTGAGAAAACCGCCTGGTCAGCCAGATGAGTTGTGTTTTAGAATCGTTGATGCATGAATAATGTGAAGTTCAAGTGTCATATATTTACTGTTTGAAGCCATCCTTCCCGAGGCTGTGATGAATGTGAGATTGGTATAAATGTTTGATGTGTGCATGTGTGTGTGTGTGTGTGTGTGTGTGTGTGTGTGTGTGTGTGTGTGTGTGTGTGTGTGTGTGTGTTTGTGTGTGTGTCCGTGACCGTGTGGTATTGACAGATGGCCTGTGCTCGGTGAACAGAGGGGAGCTGCTTAAAGAGAGACAGAGAGAGAGAGATAGAGAGAGAATAGGCACTGTCCTGAGACTTACTCTGCCTCCGTTTGATAGAGAGGCGTATTTACTTGGTCAGAGTTTTCCTCCTGGAGCGTTCCATCACACTCCCAATCGATGTCCACACAATGTTCCTACTCCTCTGCTCGTCTGCTTACAATGATTAGTCTTTCTCTCCCTCTCTCTGCCTCTCGTCGTTTCGCCTCCCCCCATCCCTCCATCAGACAGTGACAGGTGGCCGGGTTGCCTTCCACGCCAGTAGCTCCCTCCCCTCCTCGCGTCTCGTTTCC